>NC_056526.1:10981411-11042977 GCF_019175285.1 Sceloporus undulatus | reverse complement strand
TCTGGGAACTGTAGTCCAACAATGGACTTTGCAAATTAGGGCTACTGCATGGAGAGAGGCCTGAAAACAGCAATCCTGTTCTGGGATTTGTAGTTCAAAAAGGAAACTTTCCCAGGTTCTGCTGATTGGACAGAGGCCAGAATGCAGCCATGTTGGCTGGGGGATTCTGGAATTCCAAAAAAGGACTTTGCCAATAAGAGCCAGGGATAATCGAGAAAGGCCAAAAAGGGGCCATGCTGGGCAGGGGATTCTGGGAGTTGCAGTCTTTTCTAAGCTCTGCAACATTAGGCACAGTGTTGTTGGACTGGAAATCTGGAAATATAAGAAGGGGAGGAAATGAATCTCGGGGGGGGAATGTCAAGGGAAGCCAAGATTGGGGAGAGAGCCCCTTTGCCCTCCTGCCAGGTCTTTCTCTGCCCCCCACCTGATGCCATCCCTTTGCCACATGCGAGTGAGTCTTTCCTCTCCTCCAGCTGCTGCTGCCTTTGGCTGCTGCTCTCCGGGGGCCCTGGGGTCTCCGATGCTGCTGGCAGAAGCCCCTCGGAGGATCCAGAGAAGGGGCAGACCCCTCTTGGGCCTCCAAAGCTTCCTGCAAGAAGCTGCAACAGTAGCAGCCATGGCTCCCTTTCCAGCAAAGGCAAGGGACTCTCAGAAGGCGCTGCTCGCTGCTGCCGCCTAGTGGTGCCAGGCGGCTGTTACTTGAAAGCTCCCTTTTCAGCAAAGGGCGGAAGCTACATATAAGGCTCTGCTCGCTGCCGCCGCCTAGCGGCTATTACTTGAAATCTCCGCCCCCCCAATGTACAGGTATGTAGGACCTCTTTATCCGCTGGGGTTTGGTTCCAGGATCCCTCTGGATAACGAAATCCGTGGATGCTGAAGTCCCATTAAATATAATGGCAGCGCAAAATGGTGTCCCTTATACAAAATGAAAAATCAAGGTTTGCAGTTTGGCATTTATACTTTTTAAAATAACATTTCCAAGCTGTGGATGCTTGAATAGGTGGGTAAAACATCCACGGAGAAGGAAGGCCGACTGTACAATGCTGCTTGCTTGGTTTTTCATATAACTCTGCAAATAAGCTGGGCATTGAGCCAGTTAAAGCAATCTGAAACTGGATTATTTCTGCAGTGTGGTCGGATGCAGCCATTGAAACATGCAGCACAAGACCATATATACTCGTCAGGTAAAACTGTTGGATGCATTATTATTATTATTATCATCATTATCAGCTAAATATTTAGGGAAAACCATCAGTGATACTTCTATTGACCAACCGAAATACACAATGTACTTGTTGCAAGCTTTCAAAGCTCCATGGGCTTCTTCATTAAGCAAGATGTTACAAACCAAACAGGAGGAAAAAATAATTGTGTATTTTGGTTGGCCAATAAAGGTATCACTGATGGATTTTTGTTTGGATTTGTTAATGGCCAACACAGCTACCCCTTAATATTTAGGGGAAATGTTTGCAGTACTGGGGGGACCAGCTTTGGTAACACATCTCCCCTAAATAGCAGTTACTCTCCTATCAATCCCACTATATTGGCTAAGATTACCTGGAAATGCCACTGTCTTTCCATCCATATTAAATCATCACCTATCACTGCCCTCCTGAAAGGTTGATAGACAGATGCAGCACAGCTGTGTGATCAGATAGAGAAACATCCTGCCAAGCAGTCTGCCGTTTCTATTTGTTTCCAAAGGGAACATTGAATAAGCAATGGAAATTAAACAGTGCATTCTTGATATGCAGAGATTAAGAGATGCCATTCTGCTGCCAATCTTTTCTCTCTCAGTTTGGAAAGGGGGGGGGGAGGGCAAAGCATCCTTCTAAAGCCTGTCTAGAAAACAAACCTGATAAGTAGTGCAGTATTTATTGCCCACCATGTGTTTTGGTTTCTATGTTGAATTTACTTGCAGATTCCACCAGTTAGCATGCATTGCCAATGTTTGGGCATGAGTGTCAATCCTTATGGAACCAAAATGACTGTAAAGACCCACAAAAGGGGATGAACAGAATTTAGGAAATTGAAAGGTCTGCAGAAGTAGACTTCTTTCTCTCTTTTTTGACAGGAGGAATTCAAACAGCTGGTAGGTCTTATTTATGTATATATTCATTCATTTGGAGACAGTGTGGCATAGTGGTTTGGGTATTGGACTACAACTGTGGAGACCAGGGTTCGATTCCCAGTTCGGCAATTAAACCCAGTGTGCAAGCCACATGCTCTCAGCCTCTGCTCAGGGCCCACAACAAACTCCAACTCCCAGAATTCCATAGCCTTGAGCCAGGATACTTAAAAGCGGTGCCAAACCGGGCTATTTCTCCAGTGTGGATGCAGCCTTAGAGTCACCATAAGTCAGAAATTACTTGTAGGCCCGCAACAACAACAAGCATACAATCCACAGCCTTGCACATAAAAAGCTAGCATATCAGGGAGAAGGCTAGGTTTCAACTCTTCTCCCCGACAGTCCCTTTTCTCTCTCTGGCATACAGGAGTATTTTAAGCATGCTAGCCTTCCCTACCTAACAGACCAGAATGGCTTCTTGTGTTGCTGCTGTGAGAACTAGGCCACAAATAAATGCGAACCTGATAGTGATCTAATCGAGACTCGGTATAATAAGTCGGAGCTGACTTCCCGCACCATTCCCTTATGTTTCCGTTGCAGTCAGGAGTTGGGCCACATGGAGAAATGTGCCAAAGGTTTTGCCCAGAGGGCGAGAGTCTTCTTTCTGTTATACAGGTTCAGTTCCCACTGATTCATGAACCCACAAAGTCCAAAGGAGTTTCTCTTTCACTGTTTTGCTACAGACTGTAAAGAAGACTTCACTCTTAGCCAAAGGAAACAAGATGTTGCTCAGCGTGTGATATTTCCCTCTTTAGGGCTTTTCTTCTCGCTTTCTTTTCCAGCTACATTTAGAGTGCATCTCAGTACATGGCTACACAGAAGCACATCCCATTTGAGTCCAGTGGCATTTATTCCTGAGTATTTGGGCAGAGAATAGTAGCCTTATAGACCTCTGATGTGCCTGTATTTGCTCTTTTTCATACACCAGGAAGGATCAGTTTTACTTTCACCCCATCCCTAGCTGCAATAGGCTATCAATACCATACTCTTCAACTGTCCCTGTTTGATAAAGACGTTCATGATTAATCCTTTGTCCCACTTTTTCAAATGCTTTTAAAATGTCTCAATTTCTCTCTCCTCCTCCCACTGTCCTCCTTTATCCTTGCTTAGTTCAATGTCTGCAAAATAAGTTCAAGTCTAAGCAGGGACAAAATTTGCCCTTCCCATTAAACTCATGCAAAAGTAACCTGTTATAGCCTCCCCTGGCTATGTGTCCTTCCCCAATAACAACTTTTGCCATCTTGACCACACACTGATGTTGCTTGGCCACATGTATCCTGTCATCTGTGAATTTTTGGAAGGTATGCTACAGCAGACAAACTTGTTGGTATATATTGTTCAGCTCTTCCCATTATAAAAAACATATTTTATATATAACATATTTAGAAACAGACAAAATGTTGAACATATTCTGATTGTTCCAAGAAACACTGGCCTGTATTTAGACAAAACACGGGGGTTCTTCATTGAGAGCATGAACTTCACTTTACATACATTGGCCGCTATCTTGTTAATGAAAAAAACAGGTATAACTTGCCAAATTGGATTCAAAGATATAGCAGTGTTAGTTTGTAGAGAGATCTTGTAGCACCTTTGAGACTAACTGAAAGAAAGAAGTTGGTAGCACAAGCTTTTGTAGATTTAAGTCTACTTAAGTCTAATGCATCTCAGGAAGTAGATTTAAGTCTACAAAAGCTCCTGCTATCAGCTTCTTTCTTTCACTTAGGCCTGTTACAGACTGCCAAAATAAAGCTGCTTCGGGTCTCTTTGGAGGTATGCTATTTAAATGATGTATGGGTCCTAAGAGTCCGGAGGTCGCGCCAAAGCCACACTCCTTTCCTAAGCACTGGAGGGCAGCTTTGGTGCAGCTTCTGGATTCTTAGGGTGCATGCATCATTTAAACAGCATACCTCCAAAGAGACCTGAAGCAGCTTTCTTTTGGCAGTCTGTAACAGGCCAGAATCTCAAAGGAGCTGCAAGATCTCTCTAGTTGCTAAATTGTTGTTTGTTGTGGCACTAGGGCTCCCTGACAGAGAAGGCTAAATGTCTCATAAAACTACAGTTCTCAGAATTCCATAGCAATGAACAATGGCAGCTAAAGTGGTGTCAAACTGGATTATTTCTGCAGTGCAGATGCAGCCTGTGTGACCATAACCCTGGATTAGATAGAGCTTCAGCCTAATGCTATTGGATTCTTAAGAGGTTATTCTGGTGCTGTCATACATTTTTATTCTGGACTAAGCAAACATTTTCCCTCCAATTTCCAGGGCTTTATAAAATACCCAATTTTGTACCAAGATCTGCTTTTAACCCTCTAGATAATGTTTGCTTACTTTTCATTGCTGGTTGCTCTAAAATGGTATTTAGTTAATGGCAATATGTGTGTGTATTCTTAAATAAATAAAGGCAAAGATTGAGCTATCCCTCTGCTTCTTTCTTTATTTATTGATTCTGTAAGCTTCTTTTACCTGTCCCAGCATGGAATCGCATCCCTTCTTTCTGACTCTGCTATATCTTACCATTGGCTTTAGATTTCACTTACGCTGTAGAACTGAACTCTACTGAGACATTGAAAAGAATGTAGAAATGAGAGATTGTGTGAAGCAGAGATCTCAGAGGGGAGGGAAGAAGGGAAAGGAGGCAGGTGGGTTAATGCAGACAATGCCAGGAGAAAAGGGATAATTGGAAAATGGGGGCAGCAGGTGGCACTGAGATGGAGGATGTCTGTATTGACAGAAATAGCTTTTTTATCAGCTAGTCAAGAGAGGCCATCTGACAGCCTTCATTCAAAATGGATTCAGAAGGCAGGAACTAACAAGAACAGTGGCCCAGATCAAGGGAACTGAACATTGCATTTCTAAGCAAAAGCTGCCTTGGAAAAGTTAGTTTTTTGAACCATAACTCTTAGAATTTCTCTTGACCAGCATTGGGTTAAGAGACTCAAAATGTCAGAAGCAACTTTAAATTGGAGAAACATTTAACAGAATGAGGAAAAATAATGCTCAGACCTCGTTACAAGGAGAAAGTGTTGTGTAGAAGCACAATGAGAGCCAACCCTGTGTAGTGGTTTGTGCGTCAGACGATGATTTTGGAGACTAGGGTTTGAATTCCCTTCTCAGCCGTGGAAACCCACTGGGTGTCTTTGGGCCAGTCACACTCTCTCAGCCTCAGAGGAAGACAAAGGCAAACCCCCTCTGAACTCTTGCCACGGAAAACACAATACTAATGGGGTTGCCTTTGGGTCAACATAAGTAGGAAATGGCTTGAAGGCACACAAATACAACAACAACAAGGAGCACTATCCAGCAGGCAGATACAATAGGAAACAAGCAAGCACTTACTATGCACAAGAATCCTAAACCATATAGAAAAACTGCAGGTTTTCTCAAGCTACAAGGCAGATTTCCTGAAATACAAACTCGAAAGCACAAGTGAGGTACCAAAACATGCAATTAGAAAGTACTATCTTGTCTTGTGTGGGTATATAGCTTCATAGGACTAGGCAGCAGGGATTCAAAGTGTGGCTCATGAATGAAGGGAAGTGCTTTAGTTCAGTGGTTCAGTGCATGATTTGCATGCAAGCCCCAGGTCCTGTTCCTGGCATCTCCAAAGAGGGATGTGAGAAGTCTTTTTAGGAAGGCCCAGAGTTAATGTCAGTTGCCCAAAACACACTGCAGAAATAATCCACCTTGGCACCGCTTTCACTGCCCTGGCTCAGTGTTAGGGGATTCTGGGAACTGTCGTTTTGTGAGACTTAGTTTAGCCTTCTCTGTGAGATTGCTCTGGCACCACAAAAAATTACAGTCCCTGGATTCTCTCGCATGGAGTCAGGGCAGTTGAAGCAGTCTGAAACTGGGTTATTCCTGCAGTGTGTTTTGGGCCAGGGTTGTATAGACTCAGGCAAGGCAGAAGTGGAGCTGCGATCTAGTATATTCCCCAGCATTTCACAGAAGAAAACTGGGAGACATGAGGCCAAGGAACATCAGAGTGTGGTTAACAGGGGCATCCCCTGGCTCAGGAGCCAAAAACAGCTGCGGAAGGGAGGGAGGGAGGGGGCAAAAGAAGGACACACATACATGATATTTTGTAGTATCTGGTGGATATATATATATGTGTGTGTGTGTACTTACATGATATTTTGTAATATCTGGTGGAAGTATATATACAGTATATGTTTGTGTGTGTGTACACACACGTTTGTACTTATATATCTTCTAACATCTGGTGGAAGTATATATCTATATGTTTGTACTTATATATATATCTTATAATATCTGGAGGAAGTGTGTGTATATATCTATATCTATGTGTGTGTGTATACATATTTGTTTGTACTTATATATCTTGTAATATCTGGTGGAAGTATGTGTGTGTCTATATATATATGTACACACACACACACATATATATCCTGGTTGCTGTTGTAAACTCAGCAATCCTGAGGCGCTGCCTTAAGCAGAACCTAAAACCAGCCCTTGAGCCTAAGAATAGCTGCCCTTCCTCTGAAGCCGAGTGGGCGGAGCCTGGCCTCGTTCTCGCCCCGAAATGGCGGCGCTCCTGAGAAAGCCCTATACAGCCCTTTGATGGAGGAGGAAGCATGTTCCTCCGCGGTTTCGGAAGCCCCATGTCCCCCGTCGGGCTCCGTCGCAGCCTCGTTCTAGGCTCAAGATGGCGCCCGTCCTGGGAGCGCCCTATGCATCGCCTTGGCCCGGCATGAGCTTGGGAGAGAGGCGGCTGCTCCTCTTGCTCGGCCTGTGTCCCGACTCGGAACGCGGCGGCGGCGGGCGGGGGCAGCGTTGCCATGGCAGCGAGGAGTAGGTGTCACACCGGGCCACTTCCTGGTTGGAGGCCAATGTCCCGGGCAGTAAAGCTGGGAAGAGGAGGAGGAGGAGGAGGAGGAAGGAGGAGAAGTAGAGCGAGGCCCCTGAAGGAGCCGAGGTAAGAGGGCAGAGAGAGAAAGGAAGAGGAGAGGGAGAGGGCACCCCCCGGACCCTCACTAATGGACCCTTCCATCCAGGGAGCGAAAGGGGCTCTCGGGCCATTCCATTCCTTAAACGGGGGTGGGCGGGACGTACCATTTCTCTTTCTCGAAATGGGGGTGGCCGGGAGGGCTCATTCTAAGTCTAAACGGGGGGAGGAAAGCAAAAGGGGGCTATAATTGGAGAGAGGGTCCGTTCTTCCTCCCCAGGGGCTTGGAGGCAATAGGCGTGCCGATGGAGCTGGGACCTCCCCTCTTGTGTTAGGAAGGCGTGGGGTTTGGGGGCTGGGACCAGGGACCTCCCCTTTCTGCCCTTGTGGGGGGCGCCTGGAGGGACCCTCTCAGTGTGGGAGACAAAGGGGAGGCGCTCCTGGCTGGACTCATGGTGGGTTGGCTATTTTGGGGGTGGGGAAGGGGTCAGGGGCTCTTTATTGTCTGGTGGGGATGAAGAAGGCACTGCCCCCTCCCCACAATTGCAGGGCCTCTCAAAATGGTCTCCCAAAATGGGGGGTTCAGGGTGGGTGGGAAGGTTTTGCAAAGGGAGCTTGAATTGAAGGTGGGTCAGGACCCCTTTTTTGTATGGTGGGGTGAGCAAGAGACTTGCCACCCTCCATTGCTGGGCCTCTCAAAATGGCTTCCCAGAATGGGGGGCTGGGGGTGGGTGGGTAGGTAGGTAGGAAGATGGTTTTGGAAAGATAGCTTGGGTTGAAAGTGGGTTGAGGGAAGGAGGTCAGGGTCTCTATTTTCTGTGGTGGGAGGAATCAGAGACCTCCCCTCCCACATGGCTGGACTTCCCCAAATGGTCTCCCAAAATTGTGTGTGTGTGGGAAGGTGAAGGGAAGTTTTGCAAAGAGAGCTTGAATTGAAGGTGGATTGAGGGAAGGGGTTCAGGGCCTTTGCTGAAAGTGGTGGTGGGGAGTGAGATTTTAATAGACAACAAACAAGGGGCTCTCAAAATGGGCTCCCAAAGCTGGGAGATGGGTAGGAAGATAGTTTTGCAAAGGGAGCTTGAATTGAAAGTGGGTCGAGGGAGTGAGGGTCAGGGCCCTTTTTGTATGGTGGGATGAGTAACAGACATCCCCCCTATTTTTTTTGGGGGGGGTCTCTCCTGAATGTGTGGTGTGGGAATAAAGCAATTTCTTTTTCTGGGGGAAGGTAAAGGGGGACTAAAAGACACTTGGAGGGTGGGGAGGGTCTGGGATTTTGAGGGACTCCCACAATGGTCTCCCAGAAGTGGGTGTGTGGTTGGGCAGGTGGAAAGGTGAAGTTTTTGCAAGGGACCTTGAATTGAAGGTGTGGAATGGATGCAGGAAAAATAAGGTTTTAACCCCCCCCCCAAAAAAAAAACCCCAAACCATCCCAGCTTCTGCTAGACTTGCAGCCCCACTCCTATCTTTGGGTGTTTGCTCAGGGGTAAGTCCCATTGTTTTTAAAAGTGGTGAGATGGATCTGTTTTGCTTCAATCCAAGGTGAGCAGGCATAGGGCTCCAGGTGCGACAAGGTGTGGCATCGTATGGCGCTTGGAGGAAGTGTGTGCCCTGGAATGTGTCCCACTGATAATGTGGGGATTTATAAAAACGTGTGAAAGCTTCTTAACCCTCCCTTGGTGGCGACAGCATTGCAGTGGGTTAGTAGAGATTTGTGAAAAGTTGTGGAAGTCTCTGAATCCACTCTTGGTGATGACAGCATTGTAGTGGGTTAGAGACTCTCCTTGCCTTGTTTCCAGAGCTTGCAGAGGAATGAAGAAGTCCCACTAAACTTTTTGTGCTGCTGCAATGGGACAAAAATGTGGAACTGTTTTTCTCCTGCTATGAAACTCTTGGGAAAGAAAAAGGCTGGTAATAATGAGTTCATAGCCTCATGTTACTGCCCTGGATTTCTTGGCCATGTATTCATGTAGGAGTGTAAGGCAGAAAAAGGAGAGTCCGACTCTGGGTACAAAAGACTCTGCACAAAGTGTGTGGGTGACACAGCCTGGTAGACTTGTGGAGGAGTATTGTAAGAGGACAACGCACTTTACGACATGGTCAAAAGTCTTTCCAGTGCTACTCGGCTTCTCCACCCATTGCATGGTTACTGATTGTCAAAATGCTTTAAGCAGAATTAAGATATGAAGCTGTGAAGAACTGGTTGTTAAAACTGAATAGTTATTTCCTTGGAAGGGTCTGAAATTACTGTTTACTATTGACTAAGTGTCTGATCTGAGAGACACGCTGTATCCTCTTACAAGTCCCATAAGTTCAGGACGATTTTCTTTGTTTAAAGTTTAGACTAGTCCCTGAAACCTGGGTCCAAAACACACTGCAGAAATAATCTGGACTGAGGCCGCTTTAACTGCCCTAGCTTAGTGCTAGGGAGTCCTGGGAATTGTAGTTTATTGTAGCACCAGAGCTCTCTGACAGAGAAGGCTCAGTGTCTCAAAAACTACAGATCCCAGAATTCCCTAGCATTGAGCCAGGGCAGTTAAAGTGGTCTCAAACAGGATTATTTCTGCAGTGTGTTTTGGACCCAAATTGATCAGATCAAGCCAGCTGGATTGTGTCTTATATTGTGCAGAGGTGGAACTGAATTGCCTTTTGTAAAGTTTCACAAAGAGCTCTTTTAGCTTGGTCCTGCATTATTCAGAAGGTACAAAATTTGACATAATTGCTCCAAAACACGGCTGGAGTCGTAGGTGTTTTTTCTTGAGAATGGTTAAACTCAATTGAGATTCGTTTGATTTGCTGTTGAGTGCACTTACATAAGATTGGGACATAAGGTAGTACTGTATTGCAGTTTTTAGAGCAGGCATTCATTTATTTGAATAGTAAGTTAAATGATAGTTGTGAAAACCTGATACATTTCTCATTTTTACCTCCAAACCAGTAACCACTGGAAGCGGATTGCTGAATGACTCTTTGATGTGTAAATACACTGAAACTGTGAATGAGGAAGAGGGAGTGTCCCTGCAAATATTTGATCTGTGTTTCTTCTACTCCTTTTCTCATTTGTCAGCATGTCAGGAAAGGTTATTAAATCGTAGGAAGTTATTTGCTTTTGCAGTAAGCTGGGGCATTTCTTGGGTTACCAAGATGGAAAAAATGAAGGGCTAACAGAGTGGCACAGATCCCACCCCCTAAGTTTTGTACTGTTTTCCTGCAGGTTGTTTGTCTAACTCACTGTCTCAAAATTGAACTGGAGGCAGCAGAAAAGGTCTTGTTTTACAGAGATGTCTCCATACTGATTCATGGTTAGGGTTTATTCTGGGGAGGATTTTTGAGATACAAAACTGTAGCAATGCCATATTTGTGTAGAAGAAATTAAATAGATATGAAGCAAACTGGAATTAAGTCAGAACAGAGCAGTTGTTGTTGTTGTTGTTCAGGAGAAAGTGCTGCCTGCTATTTCTTTTATGGCTTTTCAGGCAGAGATGATTATGCCCAGAGCTAGTGTAACAAATCTGTGGCATGGATCTGAATAGGGCTATAGGCATTGAAAACTTCTGCTGAAATAAATAGGTTACCGTAGTCTTAAAGGTTTTGCAAGACTCCTTATTCCTTACCTCTTTTTAAGTCCCCAGGTAGGCTACCTGCTGCAAAGTCTACTAGCCTGAAAGAATCTAAATTCGCCTGAACTGTAGTTTTTTTCTTTTAAAGAAAAGGCAGTTTGCTAGCCTAGTTCTGAAAGTAATGCTTGAAAGCACAGGCTCCTCCTGGGTCAGCCTCAGAAGAGGTTGCCAAATTAGATTTCCAGTGGTGAAAAGGCAGGGCTTTAGTTCACACTATATTGTATGCAGGGGTGGGTTAATGGGTCCCACAGTACAAATGGTTATGCAAAATGGCTCAGCTTTTTCATTTTGTTTGCACAGTTTATACAGGTTGCAGAATCTAGCTTTCCTGTTTAAAGTTAACTTATTGTGGTGAATATACTGTGGAGGTGCTGTGATTTTATTATGCGTAAAGTAAGAAAATGATTAAAAAGGCATCATAGCATCTTAGGAGTTTATCACATGTGAGGAATTTCTCTTAATTTCGAATGAAAAGAAAGTGGGGCCAGAACGCATTCACGTAAAGTCGCTAGTTTAGCGAAATTATGTGAATGCTCATTGTATTCGAACTGGCTTCCCATTGCCTGAAAATAGCATGCCATTGCCTGAATTTGGGTGTAGTGGGTTATCACACAATAACGTTAAACCCCATGATTGTGTTCAGATTGCCATTGGATTATACTTCCAATTTCCCTTGTCTGATAAACTCCTTAGTGGTTAGAGGTATGAGAATGTACACTGCTGTTCCTGTTGAAGCTACTGCTTGCAAAGAATCAGCACCCATCCTAAAATAGCACCTGTCTTCATATTGGGTGGAGTTGTAATTAGAATGGACTTTCTAATAACTATAACTATAGGAGCCAGAGCTTTCCATTGAGCACATTTTGAGCATCGTATAATTTAGCTGGAAGTCTTACAACACTTATCATGTCTGTCTTAAAATTACAGTTCAGGGAAGACATGGTGGTATAAATACGGATGCAGGTGTTGGGTGGTGTCTGATAAAAACATGATCGAGGGCTGCAGGGTGCTGATAGGAGTTATCAGGAGAGCAGATTACTGTATATACTCATGTATAAGTCTAGAAATTTGAGGCAAAAAATTGACCCCAAAAACCTGAGTTGACTTATCCACAGGTCAATGTAAGTACTGCATTTTAAATCTTATTAAAAAAAGGAACGATTCCTTGGTGAAAAGCAAAAGCACAATCTGTCCTGGAAGCATTGACCTCCCCTTTATACTCTCATCCATCCAGCCTTTAGGATGGGTACACAGTTGTGCCTGCTGGAATTTTGTAAGTTGTTTGGCATTGTTTTCCTTGCTTCATCTTTTAGGTCCATTGTCACATACCACCATGTTTTATCCTCGATCTATACACGGGTCATATCAAAATCCATCATTTTGGTCCCAAAACCTACCCTCAACTTATACATGAGGTCGACTTATAGTCAAGTATATACATTATTTCTTTGGCTGTAGGTCAGTGGTGGCTAGACTTCATGGTAAATGCTTTACATACACATCAAGTATAGACTTCATTACAGTCAGCCCTCCATATCCATGGATTCAAGCATCCATGGGTTGAAAATATTAATAAAAATATATATGTTTCAAAAAGCAAACCTTGATTGTGCCCTTGCATGTGAGGGACACCATATATCTCTGCAATTGTATTTAATGGGATTTGAGCATCCACAGATATCGGTATCCAGAGGGGATCCTGAAATCAAACCACAGCAGATACCAAGGGTCCACTGTATAGAGGTTCAGCAGAACTCATGATAAAGCTTCGTTGTGTTACATTATACCCAGATGGGTTGCATATATGGTTGTTCTATTGTGGTGTCTGAGGAGGACACTTCATTTCATGTAGAAATACAGAAGTTAGTTTTTTTGTGGGTTTTTCGGGCTACGTGGCCATGTTCTGGAAGAGTTTATTCCTGATGTTTTGCCAGCATCTGTGGCTGGCACCTTCAGAGAAATACCAGCCCAAACAATGCTGCCTCCAAGTTTAAAACCCCTTCACTGGCCAAGTAGTCTCTGATCAGCTGCTTCTGCACAAGCTGACTCTCATTTCTGTCTTACCATTGGTGGCTGGGATCTAAATTACAAATAGATAACAGTTCACAGACCAGACACCTGAATATCATTGGAGGCAGTGGCGGTGTCAGAACTTAGCAAAGTTACTTTTCTGGACTGCAGTTCCCGGAGTCTGAGCTAGCATGGCCTTTGTGGATACTGGGAGTCAGAGTCCAAAAAAGGTAACATTCTCAAAGTCTAGTAAGCAGAAAGTCCTATAAAGACCCTGGCAGCTGCCCAAGGATACTGGGTGCTGACAGTGGCCTTAGCTGAAGCCATCTCTCCAGCATGCTAGTGTTGAAAGTGCTGGGAGAGCTTTAGATCGAAAAACTATTCAGGGCATGGTTTTTTGGTGGGTTTTTTGGGCTATGTGGCAGTGTTCTGGAAGAGTTTATTCCTGAAGTTTCCCCAGCATCTATGGCTGGCGTTTTCAGAGAAACATCAGGAATAAACTCTTCTAGAACATGGCCATGTAGCCTGAAAAATCCACAAAAAACTATGGATGCCGGCCGGAAAGCTTTCGACTTTACATATTCAGGGAACTTCTGTAATTTTGGCAAAGCTTCACATCTTATTTCTGCTGGATTCATAAAGTAGCCTTTAGGTAAGTGTTGCAATATGAATTTGCTGTGGTTACCTGGGCTTTAGATAAACAGTTTCAGTTTATGTATCTCAGTTGCATGTTAATATCTGAAGCCTAGTAGTGTTGTTGAATAATTTCTTGTCATGTTAACACTCTTGAAAATCCTCTGTTTCTGGTAGCAGATCCCAGCTTATGCTGTTGCTACACTTGTATTGATTCCCATAGTTTGTTATGGAAAAGCCCTGCCTTATAGTAAGTATGTTACTCTGTTTTTAGTAAGCTTTCCAGTGCTTTCCCACTTAAAACACACACATACACACACCAACCATGCACATATTTCTGGCAAGTATCAACTTAAGAACACCTAGCAGGGGAAAAATTATAGTCAACCATAAAGGCACTGTACCAGTATTTGTAAATTGCAGGAAGTAAACTGTTGTTGACAAGATTTTGTCAAAAATGCTGTAGACAGTGTTAAAATATTTGAAGCCTAATGGTCATCTGACACCTTCAAGGTCTAAAACACACTGCAGAAATAATCCCATTTGAGACTGCTTTAACTGCCCTGGCTCAGTGCTAGGGAATTCTGGGAACAGTAGTCTTGTGAGACCTTTAGCCTTCTGTGGCAGAGAGCTCTAGTGCCACAGTAAACTACAATTCCCAGGATTCCCTAGCACTGAGCCAGGTTAGTTAAAGTGGTCTCAAACTGGATTATTTCTTTAGTGTGATTTCCTTGAAATTCCATAGGAGCAACGCTGCTATAGAAAAAACTCCTCTGTTGTAGAGATTTTTGGATTTAACCTCATATGGGTTGCATCCACATTACACAAATATTCTAGTTGGACACCACTTTAACTGCTATGGCTCAATGCAATGGAATTCTGCCATCTGTAGGTTTGAGAGAGATTTAGCTTTCTGTGGCAGAGAGCTCAGGTGCCACAGCAAACGACAATTTCCAGAATTCCAGAACATTGAACCGTGCCAGTTAGTGGTGTCAAACTGGATTATTTCTGTAGTGCATATGCAGCTGTGGAGGCAAAGTCCAGAGCATAATCAGTGTGTCACTTAAACCTATGTGTATACAGTAATACATAAACCATTATAAGTCCTAGTATCTGAATGTCTGCTGCATTTTAAGCAGTATGTTGTGTGCCTTCAAGTAAAGGAAGTAGTGGTTGGGAACACTTCCAAAAATGTGATTTACAGTACTTGTTACATTTCTATATCACCTTTTTGACAGTGTATTCAAGGTGGTGGTGATGATGGTTAATATCCTGCTATTGTCTCAAAATTGAAACTCAGAGCAACTTGTAATTTAAAAGAACAGTACAATTTAAAACATGCAAAAGTGAGAATTAAAATAAAATTAAACTATTACAATATTAAAACAGGTAACTCATATTATTATTATTAATTATGTGATTTAATATTTAAAATGTTAAAAAAACCCCATAAAACACTACTCACTGAAACAGCAGAATTATCTCAGGAGCTGAGATTCCTTGTCTAAAATGCATTTCTCTAGTCCTCCTCTGATACTGTATTCCATGTAGACTTGAAGGAATTGATGAGTAAGTCTGTCCCGGCTGATTTCTTATCATTTTCATTATCTCTCCTGTACATTGAACATTGGCTGAAGAGCAATGGAAGACTAATTTTTTTAAAAATCCCAGACTGAGGTTTTGTGGACTTTGTAGTGCACTCATTCCTCCACATTCACTGGGGTCAGGGGCACAGTACCCCCATGAATGTGGAAAAACCACAAATAACAAAAACACTATGTTTTACCTGAGAGAACACCTCTTTAGGAACATCTAGGTCCTCCAGTGTAACTCTGCTCAACATCTGACAGACATTGACCATAGAATTGTGCTGGGGAAGCTACAAATGCCTAGTGGAGCGTTTTCTCTAGGAATCTCTTAAGTCCTTCAGTGTGACTGTTGGTTAAAGTTGACCATAGGGTTGCTCTGGATCACCTAGCTATACCTAGAGAGAACATATTAATCTGTGAATAATCAAATCTCCAAATGCCAAAGCCACAAATGTGGAGGAATGAGGCCTTTAAGGAGGCACTCAAAATGGATCTCTTCCGGCGGGCTTATCCATATAAAAGCTTATGATGATGTTCCACTCTCGACTGTGATTATTGGCTACCGAGGAACTGTTTTTTAGAGAACTAATAGGAATGTGGTAAATTCAGTATTAGTGTTTTGTCAATTGTATTTGTATTAGTGTATTATTTTATTGATGTAATCCCGCCTCGATCCTTGGGAGAGGTGCGAAATATAAATAAACTTTATTATTATTATTAGTACTACTACTTCATATCATATGTATTTAATATTTTCTTATTTACATCATCTCATGGCCTGTAAAGTATGCCACTGTTCTGTTCATTTTTCTGAAAGCAGAGATCCTTAAACTAATGGCTGAGGTGGGATTTGAGCCCAAGCTGCATAAAGTCCTTATTTTCTATCTCTAAGGTCTCACTTTACCTCACTTAGGTTGTACTCCTTGACCTGCTTATCTTGCAGTCAACCTCACTGAAGTCAAGGAGCCTAACTTCTGAGTTGACTGCCATTGAAGTGTAGTGCAAATTGGTAAATGGAACACCCAAGGCAAACATACGTGATTTATGTCAGAGTGGAGGAGATGCTATTTGGAATGCAAGGAGTTCCCAGTTGTTAAAGTACTGCCCTTGAAAGTGTCTGTGCTACAGATTTTGTATACATACGTAAATATATTTTCTGACCCAGTTTTCTTGTGGTCTAGGGGAAATGGTGAGACATCCTCCAAATGCTTTCTAAATGCATTTTCTGAGGCTTGAAGAACAAATTTGAAGCCTCTGTTTTAGGGATGCTTCATCATGGCAAAAGTAGATGTAAGTGATAAATAGACAGTCTCCTCTTTGACAGATTTACGTCATGCAAGACATTGACCATTTATGTCAGTGCTTCACTGACAGAGCCCATGAATTTGTCATGTTCTGCGCTCTCAATACAGATAAATAATGGGCACAAAGTTGTCTTTTAAGGATATTTGTAATTTCTGTTTTCTCATTGAGAATATAAAAAGTTATGTTATCTGCTGTTTTTGATCATCTCATTGAGGATTTCTTAGTATGTCTCCCACAAAGCTCGGTTTGAAAGCCGTTGCCTTATATATGAAGCAGCTATGAGTAGACCATTGGAAGCCTGCTTCCAGGAACCAAACAGATGTGTTTCTGTGCTACATGACATGGGGTGGGGAAACTGATGTGGATCCCTCTGAGTAGAGACACAGGATAAGCTGCAGGTGTGTACTGAACTTGTAGCATGCTCCTGGGCAGAGCATCCTGTAGGAAACAGATTGATTCTGCTGGAGACACTTTGCTGCAACAGCAAGCCAATCATGTAATGATGGCAATTAGCATAGTAAATAGTTGACAGCAATGAAAGTTGCCTTTGGAGGGCATTGGTCAAGTGAAAAGATCATCATTATAATCAAGTAAATTTATACATAGTGTTTCTGTCACTGATTAAGCAATATGCTGTGTTTTGATTGCTATGCTATCAGTCTTGACAAGCCTCCCACTCTGTTTTGTGAGTGCTACATCAAAAGGGTTATTTCATTTCTCCTACATGTGATTGCATAAGCCGGGGAAAGCAACTTGACAGCTTTAGATGTTTTGTAGTACCATGGGCCCATCATAGTACCATGTAGTACCATGGCCCCATCAAGGTTTATAGGATATGTAGTCTAGAATATCTATAATGTACCTGTATGCCTACTCCTGGCATAAACCAGACATAGCCAACATCCATGTTTTTTGAGAAACTCATTGTTCCCTAGGCAGTAGGTAAAGTGCTGCTTTGCCACACAAACTGACCCCTTCACAAATGGCCAGGTTCCAAAATTACATAAGCACCATCTACTATTTCAGGTGCAGTAGAAATATGTACACATAGATGTTGCATATAAAATATAGGGGAGGACTTATTAGGAAGTACAGGATTCTCGAGTTGGAGCTTCTCTTGGGCTGAGAAGTGGGTAGGGCACTAACCAGAACCTTGCTTTCCTTGTCTAGATTTGCTTCTAGATACCCAGTTTAGCTCCAGAGAAATCCTTCCTGACTTTGCTGCCACTAGTCCTAAACGTTTCCTCTTCAAGTGGCAGATACTTTTACAGTGGCATGGGTAGGAACTGACATGTGTCTCTTGGACCCCACTTCTTCTGAAGTCCCACACCAGTCCTCCAAACCCCTTAAATTTTTATAAGATTTGGGACCCTCAGTTAAAATAAATTGGGATTTTCAGGCACTTTTTGTGCCCAAACCATACACAACACAACACCCTCCAAATATGGGAAAACATTGTTTCTCCCATTTCCATAAGCATCTCAGGATCCTATATTACTCTCAAATACAATTTTTCATCTGCACTCCCCCTCAAAATGGTTTCAGGAAGCCATGTGAGAACTCACTTCCAATTGCCATCTTAAGAGAGACTGCAGAGGAAAACAGGTGTATTTGGACTTGTTGTGGGGCTATATGTTGCCCATTGGGGGACCCTGGGGAGGAATTGGTTGCTAGCCCCCAGTTCCCATGCAGTTGCTCATCCCTGTACGGCAGGAATATGTGGAGAAATCTCTCATGACTATCATATCTTGTGATACTAAGGGACTGTGTTTTTTAATCACCAGAAATAGAGCTGTTTCCACCACACACAACATGAAGGACTCATGCCTTCATTACCATGGTGTTGAGTTAATTGGCTCCTGCAAATAGCATGTTATCTTTGTTTTGTGCTTTGGATATGGAGCCAGCCCTGGAAAGTCCCAAGATAGATTCCACACCAGTTATATAGCTTTCTTTTGCAACTAGAGGACATTTTTCTTGAGCACAAAACTGGACAAATGTTCCATAACTAAAATCCAGCATGATATTGGGCTGATGGTGGATAAAATTTCTTTAGGAACTACCAGTTTATTCTTGGTGTAAACTGTTCTTCGTTGCTCTCCTTTCCAGAAAATCACCCCTTTATATTTACCTTGTTTCTGAGACAGTAGGAGCCTACTTCCTCTGTTTTGCAACAGATTAACTGGAATTTTTGTAGAAAAGCCTAGTGGCTTTCCAGCGTTCTTTCTTAGATTTGCTTTGGATCTGCAAATGTTATGTGCAATCACATTTTAAGGAAGTTGGATAATTACTTTCTCTTTCGTCTTATCCTTCTTAAGTCTTAAGGAATCAGGGAGGAGAAATGCAGCATGGAATTAGCTGGCTAGGTTAGCACAGATGGTGGAGTTCTGGTCAGTTTATAAAGGAAAACCAGATGGGTAGATGTTTCTTGTTTTGTACAATGTCAGTTTCCAAATACAGCAACTGAGCTTTGTTGCTGGGTTCATAGGCTTTGTGAGTAGGCCTCCCTGGGTGAGACTTCTTCAAGTGTATTTGGTCAGAAGGCCCTTGCCAGGAGGGTGCATCCTTTGGTTTCCCCTGAATGTCATAGCAAGGATGACTGACCTGATGTGAGAGCAGGCTAGTGACTAAGTAAAGCAAGGCAGGTCCATGACAAATATTGAGACAATTACCAGAGTCTCTGCTTTCCTTCCAACTAGAGTGCAAACCTGGCTTGGGAACTTTTATAAGGGACACGTTGTAAAATGTGACCTGTGGCTGGTCCAGATGGTTTAGTTCAAGAATAAGGAACACATGTCCCTCCAGACACTGGTCTGCAAGTCCCATTATTCTTGAATATTGGCTGATGGGAACTGTAAGTCTGGCAGCACCTGGAGAGCCACATGTTCCCTACTCCTGGTTTGGTTGGTACTTTGCTGTTCTTGATCATACTTTGGTGATGGCAGTGTTTCTTATTTGATATGCCTCTGGCGAACTAGAACCCTGTTCTAGACTTGGGTAGAAATGGTTGCTTCAACTAATTTTTTTCTCTCTCACTAAGGCAGCAGTGGCCATGGGAGCTTTTCATGGATCAGTTCTGAGATTGGCTGCATCTCACTGATAGTAATGTTATTGAGTTTTGCACTGAAACTATAGGTAGCTTTTGAATACTGGTAGTTGTTTAGCCAAAATTGTTTTGATATCAGTTTTCTTCTGTATTGCTTCTCTACAGCAGTTGGTATTTTTAATTTTATGGTATTTGAACAGTTGGGTAAAATCTTACTACAAATGAAACAGAAGCATTTGGAGAACTCTTGTATAGGAGAAAAAAATCTCAGTGATTTGGTTTATGGAATTATTTATGGTGCTAAGAAAGTGAATAGGGGACTTTTCAGCTCCTGAAATGCTAGACATTAGTGTGACCTAGTGAAATAGTTGTAGAGTAGACTCAGAGGAGACGAAAGGAATTACTTTACCCAGGGTACAATTTATGGGGACAAGTTCTGGTGATGTCTAATATCTTAGATAAATGTATGGCCTTACAAACTGTGGTATGATGGTCACCAGTATCATTAAGCATAACAACTAAAGAAACATTCATGTTCAGAGGTGGTATCCCATATTAGGGATCAGCAGTGGAGGACTCTTTTGCATTTATGTCCTATTTCTAGGCATGCTGAAGTGCCTACCTGCCCACTGGAGAGCATGATATTGGTGTTACATCACAGGAAGGGAATGAATCCATTTCATCAGAAGCTGTAGAAGAAGGAGGTGGGAAGCAGGACTGTTTAGTCAGCTTTGGTGAAACACTACCTACTTTGAGCTGCACCTCGCTCAAACTGTTCCCATTCTAGTTAAGTTATAAAAACTGGTATTTAAATTTATCATTTGATAAGTTTGTTTATCTTCCTTTTCAATCCCTTTTCTTCCCTTTTGTGCCATGCATTTCAGACTAAAGGCCTACAGGTTTTGGACTGTCTTGTGTTTATTGATCCCATATAAACTACTGTGTGACCTCTTTTTTCTGAAGAGTTGGGTAGAAATGCTTTAAATAGGTAATCCATGGGGAGGAATTCAATGTTGCTTAGCTAGGGAGTTAAAAATGGTTTCATAGAAATGTGCTGGATAACTGTTATTTGTGTTTGACATTTTATGCCACTTCTGTGGTGACTTCCAGAGTCAGGTTACATAAAACTAAATTATGATGAACATTTCTTCTTGCTTGGAAGATCTATCAGATATGGGTATCAGATCTCTTCCCTATGCACTGTGCCCCCAATAATTGCCCTCTCGTATTAGAAATGTTTGCTGAGAACACAATTGTGGCAATTATGGGAGCAAGGGATTTGTTTGCAGGATCTGAGATGTATTTTCACCCTCTGGCTGCTTTTATTTTCTTTGCAGTGACTCCAGGTGGCAGAAGATGCTTGGGGTAGGTGGGCATCTGTGCAGGGGGGTGGTGGCCATTTTCCTATGCTGTGCCTACTTGATAGACCACACCCTCACATTTTGAAATGACCAAAGTGGTGTGGTGCCACTTCCAGCTACCATTTTCACTTAGTTTTGGCTATTTTTTCTTATTACTTTTGTTTTGAGGAGCTTTGAGTGTCTATAGAGGATCAGGTAAAGCAAACTGCTAGGGTTTGGAACATTTTGGGCAGCTTTGGGACATAAAATTGTTCCAGTTGGCTTAGAGGGAGGGTTTCTGGGTCAAAGGGGATCCCATGAATTGTGTTTTGCCCACCCCAGGGTAAATACATAGGGGATAAGAGGGCAGCACTCTTCAGCCTGGCCAAATCACTGGTTTCTGCTGTGTTCTTAAATCTTTAAGAAATCTATTATGAACAATATGGTTCACATGTTTCACCCTGAAATGGCTATTAAGAATGGTTGAGACCAGATGATGTCTTGATAGTTGCCTCTTATGGGTCATACAAATAAATTAGTTTTGGCTCCAGCTTAAGGTTCACCTCTCTTCACTTGGTGCTTAAGGAGCATTTTGAACATATTTCTGTTTACTGAGCAGTATACAGTTGCTCAATTTTTGAAAAGTATACAAAGACACAGAATCTCTTTTAAATAAAAGCTGGGAAAAAACTCACAAAGAGGGTCTGAAATGTCCCTGGGGAGAGGAGAAGCAACTTCCTGGTGCTATGTCCAGGAAGAATGTGGGAATTCTAAGGAATTATTGGGTAAGATTATATTTAGACTTGCATTTACTACTGATGGGTTTTTCCTTTTCCATCAGCATAGTCATTGCAAAATGTTATGTCTCACTTATGAAAACTGATTTATTTTATACCCTTAATTATGTCTTGGAGATCTATTTACAAGTGTTTTGCTTCTAAAATTACTTACTTAATGACATTCAGTGACTGATTTTGCTTCCCTTGTGTTTTTCTCTTTTTGCTAGGACATGTCTACCTCTGAGAGATCTTGGACGAGATACCTTGGTTTAATACCTGTCTGGGATTATATGCAAAGAGTTTACCAGTCATGAGTGAGTACAAATTCTTTGAAGAATGATCAGGGCTCAGCCTCTCAAAGCAAAACATATATGTATCAAATGTTTGCCTTTACTGTTGTGTTTGGAAGTTTCTGCATCACAAAAATTTGTACATGTCCATTGAGATATTCCCTATTTCCCAATTTTTAGCAATTTCAAATCTTGTGATAGCAAGCTACCAACTCTTTGTATTTCAGTCCTTTATTCCCAGACATAGATAGTAAGTAAAAGAAGAGTAGGCTATGGCCTTATCTTTTGCTTTGCTCAGCTTCAGGTGATCTCCCCACTTTGGTTTGTTTGACTAGGACCAAAATCTACTCAGAACTACAGAGTAGACAACCCACTGCAATGAACAGGGACCATGCTATGATACTCATAATTAGTTTGGGATTGCAAACATTTGTAGTGCATTGCTGAGTCCTGAATAAGAACTCACCTTCCCTGTGGTTGCGCCCTATTCTTGGAATATCTTCCTAAGGGAGATACTAATAAAAAAAATTTTTTTTATTTATATACCGCCCTTCTTAGAATCAGGGCGGTGCACAGCAAATATACAATAATACAATAGTACAACTTTACAAAATTGGTTAAAACAATTCAATAAAAATAATAAAATTCATGCCGGCAAAACAGTGCTGACCAAGGGGCGGGGGGGGGGGGGGGGAAAGTATTCTGGGGCAAAGGTCAGGGGTAAGCCTGCTCGAATAAGTAGGTTCTGCATTAGCGCTGTCATTTCTTTTGTAATCAGTTTAAGTCCTCTTTATTTGTCTGGTGTTTATAAGCAAATCAATTACCACCAGGTTTCCACTGCTTTAGTGGCATAAGATTTGCTATAGTGTTTGCTTTAATTGCTGCTTAATAATATCAGAAATCTCCAGGTGTTAGGAAGCAACTTTCTCTGTCATCATTTCTGAGATTCCAGGAAAAAGGATTCTTACATGGGAATGAGCTGCAAAATAGACTTATTCCACCAAAATTTGGAAGCAGCACAGGAAGGTGTTGTGGTTTTTGTAGCAGCTTCCAAGCATTTACTTTTAACTAGAAAGAAACCTGTTGGCTGTTTGGAGTTTGCATCTGCATCAATACTTGCTGTTAGTGAATTTTTAAGGGGATGAAGGGCCCTTTAAAGGAAAACAAACAAACAAACTAGGGTACATTGCATCCATTTTCAACAGGGGAGAGATTGGTTAGTGGAGGAATAGAAGGAAGCTTGTGTTCAGCTTGCTGTGTATTAAAGTCTGTATTGAAAGAGAGGTGATCTTTGACTTTCAGATGAAATTACATTGATGAAGACTTTTTTCTCTATTTAGCTCACTAGCTAAAGAATAGATGCATTACATCTTTCTGTGAATAAATATCCTGGTCCTGGATGGGGAAGCTATTGGTTGCAAATAAAAAGAAAACAAAGTAGCTAAACAAAGCATCTTTGCCATAAATCACAGAATTCTCTTGTCAGAAAGAAGTAGTAGGCAGTGATCATTCTTTTGTAGGCTAAGAAATGAAAGGAAACATACTCAGGAACACAGTGACAGTTTCTAATGCAAAATAAAACATTGCCATGCTCTGTGACCTTTCAGTCAAGAACAATAGCCTAAGCTAAAACTGTGTTGGAATATGAAAGACATAGTTACTTCATGGAAAGGTCAGTTCTTAGTATACATTATCACTGGTTCTGCACAGATGCAGACACAGAGCCTCCAATAGAGTGCCTTTGTGGAATAATTATATAGCGTATGAAAATTTTAATAACTTGCTAGACTGTTTATGAAAGATTTAATTACAAACATTTAAACAAGAGAATGATGTGGTTGTGTTGTTTCCGTTATTGCCATTGTCATGTTCATTAATGTCTTTCCTAAGAGAGCCATACAAAATAGGGGAATAAGAGTCAGAAGAGCAAGTGTTATTTGCTAGCACTGGCAGCTTGGATGTGGCGTTCTTCCATATTGTTTAGAGCATCTCTCCATATTGTAAACAGCAGTAAATCCTTTTCATTATGTTAGTCACACAGACAGAATATTTGGCTCTCTTTTGCGTTAGCCATGGTTTGTTGCCTTAACTGTGTTTCCAGCTTACTTCAGAACCATTCTCAGGTGCTGAATAAATCCCTGTCCTTGGAGGACATACATACAGAAACAGCATTGGTCCTTCTTGTTAACTTTCTCAGCCTCCAATCTCTCTGGTTCGTACAATGGTAACTCTGCTTTGCAGTTTGTAGGTGGATAGTTAACCACAGTTAATGGAGACCATAGTTTTAAGAACTTATTTCACAGCATTGTTTTGCATCCTAGTTTATGGCAAATAAAGAATGTCTGTTTAAGTACATGCTAATCCACATGTATCTATAATATTTTTACTGATGGATGCAGAGATGGAAGTTGTAGAATATGGTGACAGCAATGGTTTCTTCATGTCATTCTTACCTTATTTCTTTGCCTTCTCTGTACCTTAGGTGATTCTATACAGTTTGTGTGTGTGGCTTTATCAGCGGAGGTGGTTGGATGAATTAATAAAGACATAGCTGTGTAGTCCAAAAGTAAAAATTTAAAAATAGGATTTGATAATACAGTCAGCCCTTGGTATCCATGCATTTTTTAGCCATGGATTCAAGCATCCACAGCTTGAAAATAGTTTAAGATATATAAAGTCCAAAGGCGCAAACCTCCTTCTTGGCATTTTATATAAGGGATACCATTTTAATATGCCATTGTATTTAATGAGACTTGAGCACCCATGGATTTTGGTATCCACGGTGGGTCCTGGAACCAAACTCCACTGGATACCAATGGCCCACTCTATCTTTATTAGATCCCTAAAATATTAAAAAGACAAGCTTTTGAATCCTTCAGGACACATCATGAATCTGGATTTGTGGAGAGGAGGAAAAACAGAAAAACCGAAAAACCTTTCTGTGCTTGGTCATGTATGTTTGAGCGCATATACTGCTAGATGTTATGTTTAAATGAGGTTGTTCTGTGTCTAGCCAACTTGTTCTGTAGATGGGAAAATGAGTTCTCCATGCATGACCCTGCCTATCTGCTGTCTAGGATCATGGTTTCCTGCTGCCTTTCAGTCTAGACAGCTTGTTGCTAAGTGAACCTATCAACAAACTTCTCCTGTGGTGTTCCTTTCAACTTTCTGCTAATTCCATAGCCTGTCCCAACCCAGTATAACTTGGTATGATCTTCAGCCAGAAGGAAGATGGTCCTTTTCAATCCCAACCTGTCACCTCTTCTTCTGGCTACCAGCAGCTGGTGGGAATCTGACCCTGCCTAGCATTCAGAATAAATGCTGGACAGTAGTTCTTTCAGAATACAAAGATGGCTGGGATACTACAGGGGACAATGTATTTGACCTCTGCTCTGCCTTCTTTCCCTAGTTCCATATGAGTAACTTCTTCAGGCTTTTCAGAATTGTGTCCCCAAGCAGAATTTTTGGTTTTAACACTGCCACATAACTAAAATGGTGAAGGGTCTGGAAACCATGGACTATGAGGAACTACTTAGGGAGCTGTGGATGTTTAGTCTGGAGAAGAGAATGTTAAGAGGTGATATGATAGCCCTGTTTAAATACCGGAAGGGATGTCATATTGAGGAGGGAGCTGACTTGTTTTCTGCTGCTCCAGAGACTAGGACCTGGAGTAATGGATGCAAACTCCAGGAAAAGAGATTCCACCTCAACATTAGGAGGAACTTCCTGAAAGTAAGAGCTGTTCGACAGTGGAACACACTCCCTTGGAGTGTAGTGGAGTCTCCTTCCTTAGAGGTCTTTAAACAGAGGCTGGATGGCCATCTGTCGGGGATGGTTTGACTGAGAGTTCCTGTATGGCAGGGGTTTGGACTGGATGGCCATTGCGATCTCTTCCAACTCTATGATTCTATGATTCTAACTCAATCACAGTTATTTCTGTTTAACTAACCCTCCATATATCTACTTTTTCCCAGTTTGGTTTGGGCACAACTCAAGAGTGCTAGTTTTAACTTTGAGAACCCTAAATGTCTAGGGACCTATATGCCTGCGAGACTACTAGCTTTTCTGTGGTCTAGTATTAACTGAGATCTTCATTGGAGTTAGAACCTAGGTGGATAGCTGTCGGAGGGAGATGGGATTGGGAAGTGGCCATGCATCAACTGCAGAACAGTTTCAGCAGGGAGAACTACCTGGCATCTTTTTTGTTACCTTTTCATTGACAGGCAGAGTTGGTCTTTTTTCTTCAAACCTTTATTGATAACTGTGGGCTCAAACAGAAAGGACAAAATAAAGCTGCTTTGGGCCATTTTGGAGGTATGCTGTTTAAATGACACATCTTAAGAGGCCAGAAGCTGCGCCAAATCTGTGCTCCAGCCCTTAGGACTGGAGCGTGGCCTTGTGCAGCTTCCGGCCTCTTAGGATGCATACCTCATTTAAACAGCATACCTCCAAAGTGACTCAAAGCAACTTTATTTTGGCTTGTCTTTTTGGGCCCCGTGTTTCTAAATTGATTTGGTTCTCATTGGCTTAGGTTGTGCAGTTGGTTTTCCATTGACTGGTTTGTCCCACATGCAACCTCTTTGCTTCTGCTTTGCATGAGGAAGGAAACAAGCCAGGATGCTGACATAACATCCTGTTAAATTTGAACTAAGGGACTATGATAAGTGATTTTCAAACAAGCCAATTTTTGAAGCCATGGTTTCATTTTGTATTCTGAATCCTGACTTTTAGACTCCCTATCAGCTTGCTTGGCCTTAACAAGAAGCTGCAGCTAACTGTGGGCTTCCGTATTATTTACTTGCTTGTGCAAAAGAGCACCATGCTAGACATAAGATTTGTCTCCTTAAAAAAGCTATTAAAAGATCAAGAGCAGGAACATGGGAAGTGGCCTTTAAAAATGAAGTGGGTACTGTACCAATGTTTCAGTAATTGTGTTTTTGGAACTTTGTCCTCTCTAAATGTCAAACCTCCTAATTATAGTCCTTGATCTAAAAAAAGGCAAAAAAGTCTTAGCTGAATAGCTATAATATAGGTACATTCATTTTTGCCCATTGGACAGTCTCCATTATTCCAGCGGCTGGTACTATATTCCCCCGTTTGCTGACCATACAGTAGAGAGAAAATTCAAATTTGAATGAGTCTCTCCCTAGGAAATTTATAACATTCATTTAGGTATCTTGGATGTGAAGCTGGAGCTTGATAGAGATGATTAGTTTCCTATCTGGTAGCTTCAGCTATGTAGAACACCAGTCTTGTGGGAAGGGAAAGATATGAGTTGTGCAGATTGGATAGGACATTTCCTATGCCTGTGTGCAGTGGTACATGGCTGGAGTTATTTTCAATCTCAAATGCTTATCTCTTTTTCCTTTTTCAGAAGGCCATGTGAAATGCCTTATAGCTATTTTCGGCCAAGGTAATTGATGTTTTAGATAAATCTCTTCTGTGGCTTTTCAGTGTTTCTAAGTTTATGTCCTTTCTGATCAAAAACAGTCAGATTGATCAGTAGAACACATGGAAATTCTGGGAGGGCTGTGTCAGGATATAGCAGAGCAATCTGACGAATCCTGGAAGCGTGTTCTCAGCCCTCAGCAGCAAAAGTAGCAGCGGATGGTTGTCTTCCAGAATGATGGAACTCAGGTCATCAGGAGCTGTCCAGCTCTCACCAGGCTTCTGATGATTAACGACAGACAAGCGGAGCTCCCGAAAGTGCTTATCTTTATTTACAAGTGCAAACCAATTATCCAACGTGACTTTGCTATCCAATACAGAACTAACATCCAACTCCTTCTCACAAACCCAACAACCCACTCCCAGAAGCTTCTGAGTTTATATAGACCAAATGCCATGCGGTCCTAAAACCCAGCCTCTTCCATTCATGGCTGTTAACTGTTTCCTGTGCCACCCAGAAAACTGTCCCCTTGTCTATGCAGACACAGGTTTATCTTACAGGCCTCCTGCACGCTGGCATTAGAATGACCTTGCACACTGTGTTGCTATGCCGCACAGCTGCAACTGATGCGGCTGCTAATTGCTCATGGCCACCACACATCTAAACATTTCTTGTCAGCTATTAACCCTTGACAGACTGGTCCTATGTTACCAAATAATTGTACCAGGATTCTATTATTGTCTGTGGAGGCTGTTTTAAAATTATCTTTTTTTGCTGAAGCAGGCTAAGCTGCTATCTGTACTTTTGTTTTTTGCAAATATTTCTGTATTATGGAGCTCTGATTCAATAGTATATATATGAATCTTCACATACCAGCCAATTACAAACCTATCAGATGTACTCTTTATCTTAAAAGCTACAAAAGTAATGCAGCAACTCTATTTGCCTAAAAGGGATTAAAGATATTCAGAATGGTGAGGCTGTCTGTTCCTTCTCCTGCCTTTTTAAAATGAATGTTGAATCTGATCAAGTGTTGGGTTTGGACCAATGCAGCCCATACTCATATTTGTTGTGGTTGTTGATGTGTGCCTTCAAGTCATTTCTGATTTATGGTAACCCTAAGGCGGACCTATAACAGGCTTTCTGGGGCTAAGAGGATGTGACTCACTCAAGGTCACCAAGTGGGTTTCCATGGCTGTGGTGGAAATTGAACCCTGATCTAGTCCTAGTCCTACGCTCAATGGTCAAAGTCCTAGTCCTACGCTCAAACCGCTATGCCATGCTGGTGCCTATTTACACAGCTATAAAACTGTTGCATGGAATTTTGAGTGAGAGAGAATGTTTGTCCCAACTCATTTTGTAGGATGAAATAGGATAGTGTTATTAGCTCCTTGTAAAAATCTTAGGTTTCTAGCATAGCAGTAATAATAGCAGAAATCATATTGTGGACGAGAAATGATACTGACTTATATATTGGCTGTTTGAAATGTTTATAATAAGTAAATGACTTGTAATGGATCAGTAAGTAACATGAGGGAATGCTTAGTGCTTCTCTTGGATTTCTTGCTTGTGCTTGTAATATAGCTCTCTCTAACACAGCACCTCTGTTTAAATGTGCACTTGAATCCCCCAGATGGGGAGTCTGTTGAATGCAGTCACTTTGGTCTGATATTTCAGTAGCCCCTTTGCGAGCCTGTTAAATCTCTCACAAGCATACTCCTTGTTTCCTGCAAGGGAGTTTTCTTCCGGAATCTCAGAAGTGGTAGCTGGAGATATTGTGCCTTTTTTCTCATTTTCCCTCAGTCTACGCCATATTCTTCTGCAGCGCTCTAATCAAGCATCTGTAAAGCTGCTACCTAGGGATTGTAGTGATCCACAAAGAATGACTTGTACATTAGAAAGATCAAGGCGTATGGGTACATTTATATATTTTGTTGCTTTGCTGTAAAACTATCTAGTGACTTTACTTGCTTAAAATTTGCCAGATAAACAGAATGCATGGCGTGAAGCAAGAAAATACACAGTATCCTGAAAAATCTGTTCACGCTACAGAATTTGGTATTCTTGACACTAAATTTAGTTTTTAACTGCATCTCTTTATTTTTAAATTAATTCCTCTTCCTGTTGTGGTCTGTTGTATTTCTAACCATATTTGTTTGTTTTAAAACCTAATTCTTCTTTTTGCAGTGGTCTGTTTGCATATCTTGCAAACAGGATGGGATATACTTCGTTGTTGTGTGTCTTCAAGTCATTTCCAATTTATGACAACTTTAAGCGGGTTTTTTTTGAGCAAGATTTGTTCAGAGGAGGTTTGCCATTGCCTTCTCCTGAGGCTGAGAAAGTGTGACTTGTCCAAGGTACTGAGTGGATTTCATGGCTGGGCTGGGAATCGAACACTGATATTATTTAAGTTATATTGTTGCTAGGCAAGAAACAGAGAGAAGCCAAGAGTCATCTCTTGGTTCTTCATTTCACACTTTAAGGGTTAGAAATGAAATACAGTAATGACTTTTAGAAAGCTTGCCCTTTCTGTATACATTATAATGTTTGAAGTCTCTCTGTGTGTCATTCTGGATGCTGTACTCTGGTTATCAATTGTGTATATCACTCTTTCAGTTTTTATGGTTTTGTTTCTTTCAGCTTTTTAAAATATGTATGTATCCTGCTTTCATATGGGTTTCCTTGTAGTTTCCCATCCTGATAAACTAATCAGATACTGCAGCATCTGTGATTCCCCTGCTCCCCAGACCATTCATTGTAACCAGCCATCTGTTCTTTTTAGGTTAGATAAAACCCGTAACTTTCGCCCATTTTCATCAGTCCCATTTCTTTTATTATGCTCTTGCAAAGTTAGTGGTAGCATTTGAATTATTGTTGAAAGAGAAACTTCTATCATCTACCAAGAGCATAGCGGACAATGTATTTATAGAGAAGGCTTTCGACAATATGTCTCTTAATGCACTAGGTTTTATTGGATAAAGCAAAACGTGCACTTTAGTAGGCAGAATTTATTACTGCTGTCTGTTTGCTCTGTGCTCCTAATGAATCTGTGTTATTTCCAGTGGTTAAATAAGGGCCAGTGTCCTCCTTGTAGTGCCAGCATCCCATTGTGTCTTGAATTAAATATCACCACCGACATTTGCATGCTGGAGAGTCTTTGATCTTGCTAACAAACTCTGACAGTTAGAATTGTTTGGTTACCTTCACATTTCTGCATGATGTGAAAGTGAGTAATTTTGTATCATTCATGTCTTTTTTTCCTAGAAGAAAATTGAAGAAGGTTGATATATAGGGGAAGCAGCAAACTGCTCTCTGTGCTGTCTCATTGAATTGGATTGAGGTGAAAAGAAACCACAAAATTTAACTGATTCATTTACTTCTGACAGAACTACTTTCTTTTCAGTGTCAGCATGGGGCATTTAATAGTGATTTGCCATCCTTGAAATTATTGTGTGGAGGGTCTCCTCTTCCCTTACTTCACTAGTATGTCTTGGTACAGCATGCACTTTTCATTGCTAAGCAGGTTTGTTTACAACTATGTCACACAGGTTCATTATAATTTTTGTTATTATGTGCCTTCAAGTCAATTCAAATGTATGGTGACTCTATCCTACCATTTTCTTGGCAAGATCTATTCAGAAGAGGTTTTCCAGTTGGCTTACACATTGTAAACCACCTAGGGAGTGTTAATTCACTGATAAGTGGCATAGAAATGTACTTGCTATTGCTATATTGCTATTCCTCTTAGGCTGATAGGATGAATTGTCCAGGATCACTGACTGGGCTTCCACGGCTAAGCAGGGATTGGAACTCTAGCCTCCTAGAGCCTTGTTCCAACACTGAAACCACTGTATCACATTATCTCTCCTAACTTACTCCCAAATAGATGAGTACAGTCGAACCTTGGTATCCACAGATTCCTTATCATGGATTCAACCATCCACTGATTGAAAATATTCAAAAAAGGTAAACAGTGAGCCTGTGCCATACTTGGGCTTGTTATAGGCGGCTTTCAGCTTATGCTGAAGCCACCTGGAAAATGGGAGAACGTGTGGTGCACGTGCATAGCTGCACAGCTGCACAAATGGTGCGCGTGGCTGTGGGGTGTGCATGAGCCCCATTGGATATAATGGGGCTCAAGCATAAGTGCATTTTGCAAGGGCCCACTGTAAATTCCAAAAATTCCAAAAGCAAACGTTGATTTTGCCATTTTGTATAAGTGACTCCATTTTACTACACCATTATATTTAATGACTTGAGCATTCATGGATTTTGGTATCCATGAGGGTGGGAGATTGGTCCTGGAACCAAATCCTGGCAGATACCAAGGTCCCACTGCATTGCGTAGATACTACACTACATTGGCTCTGGATCTAATATAGGATTGCATTGTATCTTGAAGTAAATAGATGTAGCATTCATATTGGGTTTTTTTTTTTGAGTGATCAAAATGTCCCTTGTAAACTATTTGCATTATTAGTTGCCCTCAGATAGTGTTGTCATATAAAGTATATACATGACTTAAAATACATAAAAATAAACTAAATAAATGAAACATTAACTTGTACATGTGTAAATCCTGTGCTCCCCCTCCTCCTGCAAGTGCTCCTGAGAAGATACGAGAAGATGTTAATTTTCATCTGGTGTTACTCTGGTTGATGTCTCAATTACTTAGTCACCACACTAGCTCTTGATCCTAAAAGAACCCCACAATATTCCAGTTATTTGAAATGTCATAAATTGATATGGGGTGCCCCGGACAGCAGTTTGTCACTGCTTTTCCTAAGCAGAAAGCAATGTCTGGTAGTTTGGTTTCAACAAAAACTCTATTTGAGTGGTCAATAGTCCTTATTCAAAAGCGAGGACTGGTTATTGGGCATGGATAGGGCAAGCAGTTGTTCATGGGTTTCATCTGAAGAGCTCCTAAGGCAGAGGTGGGAACATCCAGATGTTGTTGGATAGCACTTCATGTGTTTCCTCAGTATTGGCTGTGCTGGCTATTATGGCTGATGGGAGCTGCAGTTATATTTAGAGGGCCATACAGTCTCCATGCCTGTTCTAACTTTATGGTTATACAGTACTGTATCTCTCTTTCAAATAAGTTTCAGTGGTTTGTGTTTCTTGAGTGGCCTATGTCAGTCATTTCTTATGCATGGCTTCAGATAGTTAACTGTGATTGTTCTCTGTTTGGAAGCACTGCTTCAGCCATATAGAACTAAATTAAGTCTGTTTTGATTGGATAACTTAAGTCTTAGAGGATAGATTGAGTCTCCCAGAAAACATTTGTCCACATGATATATTAACTTCATTCTGAATGTAGAGGTAAACCTATTGGTATAAAGCCATCTTCGCATTAGTGAAGAAGTACCAGCATAATAGAGCTATCTTTGAACAGTCATGACTAGCATTACATGGTTACTGCTCTTAAAATACCAGTGTCTTTGATTCCAGTAACCCAACTCTTCCCTATTGGTTAAGATCAGGTCTGAATTGCTGACCCCCTTGTTCCTTCCTCCAGCTTTTGAAAGAGGAAATTATCTGCAAGGCACATCAGGAATTTGTTGGGGAGCCTATATTTAGCAGAACTAGTCTCCCAGAAGATATCAGGAAAACTGAAGTCTCACATGATTACTAATTCTTACTTCTTGGAAATTTCTGAGATTTGTTTCCGGAAAGCATTGTCCACCAACTCATCTTGGTTTGATTGCCTATGGTAAACTTACTCGTGCTTTTATTTTTTTCTCCATTTATTTTTCTCCAAAGTTTTCTCCACTAGTCCTGTTTGATCACTTGCATGGATTTCTTTGCACTGCATTAATTTTGCAACTGAGGCATATTTGCCAAATTTTGTATGCTGCTAGATTATTATGGGTTTACTTCTAGATCTCTCTGAATAGGTCTAACACTGTGGCTTGCCTAAAGTTATTGTTGTTGTTGTTGTTGTGTGCCTTCAAGTCATTCCTGACTTATGGTGGCCCTAAGGCAACTCTGTCGTGGGATTTTTTTTTGGCAAGATTGGTTCAAAGGAGGCTTGCCAAAAGAGACCCCCCCCCAACCAAGGGTCAAATTCCTTCAGAAGTAATCTGTTGGAAGGGCTGGATGGACCCTTCTATGACCCACCTTCCATTCTCTAGTCTTCCCACCTTACTTATTAGGCTGCTGCTGGGGGGGGGGAATCATAGAATCAAAGAGCTGGAAAAGACCACAAGGGATATCCAGTCCAACCTTGTGCCATGCAGGAGAATTAAAGCATTCCTGACAGTTGGCCATCCAGCCTCTGTTTATAAACCTACAAAGAGGGTGACTGCACCATACTGTGAGGCAGTATATGAATGAATTGCTCTTGTGAAGCTCTGAATGAATAATTTGTAGAGGGCTTTTGTAATCAGAGTGCCACAGGTTGCTTACCCCTCTTGTAAAACATAGTGTTGAGTATTTGTCCCTTTGTAAGGTAACAGCATTCTTGGTTGCTGCCTCTTTTTCTCTGGATGTCAGAGGAGGAACAACAGATGTTGGCCTCCAAATCGCTCAGAGAAATAGGGTGAGCATAACAATATCACTTGACTGGATAATCACTGACTTGGTAAACTGTTACAGCCTTCCTGGGCAGAAGAAATAGAGTAGATTAGCCGTCTCTCTGTTGGTGCTATTAGAGCTCTCAGCGGCATTTGACACAATAGACCACAACATCCTCTTGGAACGCCTGAGAGAGCTAGGAATTGGAGGCACTGCTTTGCAGTGGTTCCGTTCCTTCCTCTCAGGTAGATTCCAGAGGGTGATGCTCAGGTACAGTTGCTCTTCAAAAACAGAGCTTAATTGCGGTGTCCCTCAGGGCACCATCCTGTCCCTGATGTTATTCAACATCTATATCAAGCCGCTGGGAGAAATCATCTGTAGACATGGAGCGGGGTGTTATCAGTATGCTGATGACACCCAAATATACTTCTCCATGTCTCATTCATCAGCAATGACGACAGATGGCATTTCTCCCCTCAATCAATGTCTTGCAGCAGTAATGGACTGGATGAGGGAAAACAAGCTCAAGCTGAATCCAGACAAAATGGAAGTACTTACAGTAGGGGCCCCCAAACCAGGTATTGAGCCGCAACCTCCAGTCCTAGAGGGGTTCATGCTCCCTTCAAAGGACTGTGTTCACAGCTTAGGGGTGCTTCTTGACTCGTCGCTTCAGATGAGAAATCAGGTGAATGCAATGGTCAAGGGTGCCTGTTATCAGCTCCGGATGTCAGCTGCGCCCTTTCCTGGAACGGGGTGACCTAGAAACTATAGTACATGCACTGGTAACCTCAAGACTTGATTTTTGCAATACGCTCTACATGGGGCTACCCTTGTGCCTAGTCCAGAAACTTCAACTGGTACAGAATATGGCAGCCAGATTGATTACAGGAACAACTAGGAGTGACCATATTACACCTATATTAAAATCACTCCACTGGCTGCCTATTCATTTCCGGGCACAGTACAAGGTGTTGGTCATTACCTTTAAAGCCCTCCATGGCTTGGGCCCAACCTACTTAAGGGATCGCCTCCTTCCATACAATCCGCCCCGTACCCTATGATCCTCTGGGAGGAATTTGTTGCAGTCCACAAAGACGAGATTGACAGCGACCTCCCAGAGGACTTTTTCCGTGATCACTCCCACTTTATGGAATGGCCTGCCGGATGAGATCCGTCAAATTGCCAACCTTGAGAGGTTCAAGAAAGCTGTCAAGACGAATCTCTTCCGGCAGGCCTTCCCGGAATAGATCCCGGCCATGTAGCACTCACCCCACAGTCATATACAAGCGAAGACTCTGCCCACCATTATTTTATTATTGTTTTTAGATTTTTATTGTCTGTAATTTTAATGGATGGAATTGTTTAATCCTTTTTTAAGGGAGGGGGAATTGTATATAATGTATTTTTTAAAGGTTGTATGCCGCTTTGATTGTGGAAACAAAAAGCGGGATATAAATTAAAGTTTTATTTTATTTATTCTTATTATTATCTCTTAGTACTTGCTTATCTGATACTACTTTCCTCTTCAAAACAGTAGCAAGCCAGACAATGCCAGTATTTTATTAATTGCAACTTAATTGGCTGGGCTTAGGAGGCACTTAAATTGCCTTCGTAGCCTTGTCTAAGGGCAGAAACCAGCCTGAAGGAAAGCAGCGGATAGCTTTGGCTAGGAGGAAGGCAGCTTTGGCTGTCATAGCTACCCCACAAAGCAAGAGGATGTGTATATGCATTGTACCCTCCTTTCCCTCTCTTTTTTTAAAGGATAGGGAGTAGATCTTGTCCCAGTTTCACTTTGGAAATACTAGCTAGAGAAAAAAAAAAGACACTCAGCATGATAAGTGTGGCATGGTAATTTGTAGGGTCTTCTACTGGGGTTTGACATTTAGGAAGCCATTGATAGATACTCTGAATATTTAGTTTGGGAAGGAAGCCTGCTGCCACTCACCCACCACCACCACCACCACCATAATTTTCCATATTTTCATCATACCATTTAGCTATGTCTCCTCCTGTTGTAATTAGGACTTTTCATGCATTTGATGTTAGGAAATGACTCTATTGAGCCTTCTACATGTGCTTGTGTATGCACTGTCATCTGTGTGAAAAAGACTTCATGAAAATATTTAAGAGCTTATTTGATGGTGTGTTGGAAAGGTAGATTTTGTATAGCTACAGTTACCTCACTTTCTAGAATGGGAAGGTTTGGTCCATTCTTAGTGAGCTGCTTTGGTTTCAAATTAGAAATTAGAAAAGTTAAAATCTTTACATGTTTAAGAATGATTTTTCTTGCAGCTCCTTTTCTTTGAAATAATATACAGTACATTTGTTCTTTCTTATCTTCCCAGTAGTAGGTGACAGATTGCTTTCTTCAGGCTGGCTGTATTCCGATGAGACCTTTGATAGTTCTTGTTTCAAAATTTCAGACAACATAAACAATTATTTTAAAACTTCCCAGATGTTGGGGAGACAGAGTACAAGAGGTTTGTTGGGATGCCTTTCAAGATATAAAATCAGCCCTGCAAGTATTAGAAACAGATGCCCATTGAGTGGTGGGTTTGAGTAGCAGATTTTTGGCTCTGTCTTATGCTACAAATGTGTTGCCTTCTGGCAGTAGTATCCATAAAAACTGCTTTTTCCCAAAGAACAGCTAATTCTAATTATGTTAATGGCAACATTTTTGATCTTAACTGATGACAGCTGAATAATCAGAATTGAGGTCACTTATGCTTCAGGGTACTAAAACACAGGGTTGCTTAAAATTGTAGTAATTTATTGGTACTGTATCTTGAATAGTTTGATAGAGTTATTTTAAGATCCCCTTAATCTCAGGGTCTTTTTTTCCTTCTATTTAGGTTAAAGAAAGATGTTCATTCTCAACTTGATCAGAGGTATGTTCTTGTTCAGTGCAGTGTTTTAATACTGGAGAGATGGGTTTCAGCTTATGTTAACATAAAATAAGAGTTGAACAAAAAGCACAGCTGCTGCTCCTGTGCATGTATAATGCCAACACATAGTTTGTGGCTATGTCAATGATACCTAATGTTTAATTGTCCTTTTACTTATCACTTCACTCCCTGATTTTATAAGCCCTGATTTTGTAAGCTATAAAATGGGCAAACTATCATTTGTCATGGTTTCTGGTTTTTAGATGACTTACAGTTTGTGCAAAGGCTAGCTTGGTGGTTAGATAAGGTGATCGAGAGAGCAGTTGCCTTCCAACTCCAAGCTGTCTTGGATGAAACCGATTATCTGGACCCATTTCAAACTGGCTTCAGAGCGGGTTACGGAGTTGAGACTGCCATGGTCGCCTTAGTCGATGATCTCCGTCTGGGAATCAACAGGGGAAGTGTGACCTTGTTGGTGCTATTGGACATCTCAGTGGCTTTCGATACCATTGACCGTGGTATCCTTCTGGAACGCCTGAGGGAGTTAGGTATCGGGGGCACTGCGCTCCATTGGTTTCATTCCTACCTCTTGGGCAGATTCCAGATGGTGCAGCTGGGGGACACTTGCTCCTCTAAGAGGGAACTGACAGCTGGTGTCCCTCAGGGAGCTATTTTGTCCCCCACTTTGTTTAACATCTACATGAAACCACTGGGAGAGATCATCCGGAGACACGGGGCGCGGTGTTATCAGTATGCTGATGTCACCCAAATATGTTTCTCTGTGTCTCTGACTGATGCAGTGACTAAGGATGGCGTCTCTCCTCTGAATGCCTGCCTGGAGTCGGTAATGGGCTGGATGAAGGAAAACAAACTCAGTTTGAATCCAGAGAAAACGGAAGTACTGGTGATAGGTTCACCTGGCCCGGGGAAGGAAATTTGTCCACCGGTCCTGAATGGGGTCACACGTCCCCTGAAGGACAAAGTTCGCAGTTTAGGAGTACTTCTGAACTCGTCCCTGCAATTGACATCTCAAGTAGATGCAATGGTCAGAAGTGCTTGCTATCAACTTCGGTTGATACGTCAACTGCGACCCTACCTGGGTCAAAGGGACCTTGAAACGGTGGTACATGCTCTGGTAACCTCTCGCTTGGATTTTTGTAATGCGCTTTACATGGGGCAACCCTTGTACCAAGCCCGGAAGCTTCAGTTAGTACAAAATATGGCGGCCAGATTGGTCACCAGTGTGTCCAGATTTGACCATATAACACCTATTCTTAAAGATCTGCACTGGCTGCCCATTCAATTCCGAGCGCAATACAAGGTGTTGGTTATTACCTATAAAGGCCTACATGGCTTGGGCCCGAGTTACTTGAGGGACGACATCTCCCCATACAATCTGCCCCGCACACTCAGAACAACCGGGAAGAACTTGTTGGAAATTCCACCTTCTAAATATGTTATTACTTCCCAGATGGCCTTCTCAGTAGCGGCCCCACAAATCTGGAATAGTCTTCCCGAGGAGCTCCGTCTTATCACCCCCCTGGAAACATTTAAAAAGAGGCTTAAAACCTTCCTCTTCTGTCAAGCCTTCCCCCCTGGAAAATGAAGTTTACTCTGATCCCATTGACTTTCTACCTCACTCTATTGATGGATTGATTGAATGATTGTTTTTAGATTTGTATATTGTTTTTAGTGCTCTTCGTTTTATCTATTTTATGCTGTGTTTTGTATTTGGTTTTAAACTCTATGTAAACCGCTTTGATCTTTTCGGAAAAGTGGTATATAAATAAAATTTTATTATTTTATTATTATTTATTATATGTACTTGTAAATTATAATTTGTACACATAACATGCAAAAACAGGATAGTAAGGAACCATGCTATTCAAAAGGAGGAGGGAAACTATTAGCCTAAAACTTACTCACAGGAAATTAAATCATGTTTTGATGCTGCATTTGAATCCACTCTCTTTTAGCAACTTTTGGGATTGAAACTGAGCATTGGAAAAAATGGCTTGAAGCTGGATGAATATAAGCACAGGAATGAAATTGCTATAATTCCGATCTGTATCAGAAAAGCTCGATTGAGACACACTGAACAGAAGGGGTAAAGCATATGTAGGGGACACTGTATCCATCCATCCATCCATCCATCCATCCATCCATCCATCCATCCATCCATCCATCCATCCTTTAATAATAATAATAATAATAATAATAATAATAATAATAATAATGATTTATTTATATGCCGCCCAATCACTGGGAATCTGGGCGGCTTACAACAGAGGGCATAATAGACGGTTCTCTGCCCCGAGGCTTACAATCTAAAAAGACACGACACAAAAGGAGAAGGGAATGGTGGGGGGGGGGATCAGGTCCAGCAGTTCTTCTCTCCTTCTGAGGCCTGGACCAAGGTAGATGGACTGGAGGGCTCTTTTTCTTAATTGAGGCCGGGCCACAAAGCCTGAAAAACAGCCATACTGTGTGACCCTGGGTAGGGAGGAGTGATTTCTATATTAATCTCTGTGTTATTCTGTTGTTGAATGGCAAGGCCTCCGGGTGGGTGGATATGCAAAGGGGATTAGTGTCTGTTTAATTAGTGATCATTGTCTGCTGGGAAAACCCCTGATCCTGGGTGGTGTTCATTTGCATTTTGTTGGGTCTTGCTTTTAGTGCAAATGAAAACCACCCAGGATCAGGAAAACCCACAAAAATAACATAAAAATAAAATAAAAAATAGAAAACTATGGATGTCGGCCATGAAAGCCTTTGAGTTCACAGCTTTCTTCACTGTCCAGCTGTCGCATCTGTACATAATGATGGGGAATACAATGGCTTGAACAATTCTTTTGTGCTTAGTTGCATATCTTTACTCTTTAGGCTCTTCTCTAGTGCTTTCATTACTGCCATTTCCTTTCCTCATCTTCTTATTTCTTGGCTGTAGTTGCCATTCTGATCAATGTTTGATCCTAGGTGTGGGAACTCTTTAACTGTTTTGGTTTCCTCATTGTCTAGATTGAATTTTTGTACTTCTTCTGTGGTCATTATTTTTCTTTTCTTTATGGTCAACATTAAATCTGCTTTTGTACTTTTCTTCTTTGACCTTCCTTATTATTTGTTCCAAGTCTCTGATATTTTCTGCTAGTAGTATAGTGTCATCTGTGTATATTAGGTTGTTGATATTCCTTCCTCCCATCATTACTTTCCCCTTTTCTGAGTTTAAACCTGCTATTTGTATGATACTTTCTGCATAGAAGTTGAACAGATATGGTGATAGAATGCAGCCTAGCCTGATCCCTTTGCCATTTGGGAACCATTCTATTCCGTTCTAACAGCAGTCTCTTGTCTTAAGTACAGATTTCTCATCAGGACTATCAGATGTAGTGGCACTCTCATATCCTTAAGAGCCATTCCTCATTTTTCATGATTTATGCAGTGAAATGCTTTGCTATAGCTTATTGAGCACATGCTGATTTTCCCCCCTGGAATTAGTTTTGTGGATCACATATAAGACCTTGGCTTGTAAGTGCCTGTAACAACCATGCTTTGTGACTTCTTACAACTGGCATCAACACTATGTATTTTTGGGTTTTAGGGTTCCAGTGAAATTACATTTAACAGCATCCTCTAATTTACGAAAACTATTTTCCTTGAGTACAACCCGTTTGACTGTGGAATATTCTGTTTCTCTTGTATGCTCCTGTATTGTCTGTTAGTACTCTGACAAGCATTTATGTCTGTTCGTACCTCATATATGTTTCAAGGAAAATTACCGTACCAGTGATGGAGGACTTTAATAGAGGCAAATAGAGCTGAATGGTACTATGTGTTCTGTATTCTACATTTGCTAACTGAAAAGAAATTACTTCACCGACTGGTTTTAACTTCTTTCCTCTTGCTGACTTGTTTAAAAACATGCACTATACCCTTAACACTGTGAACAACAGGAACCATGGAAAACTGGTCATAGATTGTTTTGTGATGCTGCTGTTTTCCAGCAAGCAGTGTGCTATAAAGCTATTGTGTGATTCTGCAAAGCTTGGGTCTGAGCATGCCTAAATTATTCACCACTTTGTTTACCATGAATACTAATGTTGCTTTTCTCTTACCTCATGCTGATCCTTTCACTCATTTTTTTCATGTTTGTCACAAACAGAGTGCTTAGATGGCATGCCCATAGTTTTCGATGGATTACTTTAATACTTGGAATTCCTTGCTTGTTTGGCTCACTAATCCATGCTAACTAGGATCAAAGAAAGTTGCCTTCTTTGCTCAACTATGAGTCAGACTTTTGGTTAATCTAGCTCAGTACTAGCTCATGATTGATAGCTGCTCTCTGAGATTTAAAACAGGATGTTGACGTTTGAATCTGGGACCTTTCACATGTAAATAATGCTATGGCAGAGAATGGAGCTTCAGTGAATGAGCATAGGGATGAACACTTCCTGTTTCTCAGCCACAGATATCGGCTGCACTCTGCCTTTCTCTGGTTTTGCGTTTGGTACATATCCTGTAGAACTGCGACAAGCCACCTGTGTCACTTTTCTCATGCTCTGAGCTGGAGAACAGGGGACAGACTTCATGGGGTTTGAGAAGTGCTCTGATTGCCAGACAAGAGGGAAACCAAAGCAACCCTCTGCAAACATTGACAATTAGAAGGGCAGATATCTCTCTACCTTTGCAGGGAGTGCCATGGGTGTGGTGTGACAACCGGACAACAGCTTGCCTTTTAAATGAGAGGGGAATGGGATCCTGGCAGCAATATATTCTTGGTTGGCTGATAAAACTGTTGAGAGCTAGTGTGTAATAGTGGTTTGAGTATTGGACTGTGATGCTGGGACTCTAGGGTTCGAATCCCCTCTCAACCATGGAAACCCACTGCGTGACCTTGGACAATTCACATTGTTTCAGCCTCAAGGGAACACCCTCTGAACAAGCCTTACCACAAAAAACCCATGATACAGAATCATAGAATTGTAGAGTTGGAAGAGACTACAAGGGCCATCCAGTCCAACCCCCTGCTATGCAGGATATCTCAATCAAAGCATCCCTGACAGATGGCCATCCAGCCTCCGTTTGAAGACCTCTAAGGAGGGGGACTCCACTACACTCTGAGGAAGGAGCGTGTTCCACTGTCAGGAAGGTCTTCCTAAAGTTGAGGTGGAATCTCTTTTCCTGTAGCTTGCATTCATTGTTCCGGGTCCTGTTCTCTGGAACAGTAGAAAACAAACTTGCTCCCTCCTCAATATGACATCCCTTCAAATATTTAAATAGGGCTATCATGTCACTTCTTAACCTTCTTTTCTCCAGGCTAAACATCCCCAGTTCCTTAAGTCATTCCTCATAGGACATGGTTTCCAGACCCTTCACCATTTTAGTTTCCCTCCTTTGGACATGCACCAGTTTCTCAATGTCGTTTTTGAATTGTGGTGCCCAGAACTGGACACAGTATTTCAGGTGTGGCCCGACCAAAGCAGAATATAGTGGCACTATTACTTCTCTTGATGTAGACACTATAAATTTATTGATGCAGCCTAAAATTGCTTTGACCTTTTTAGCTGCCGCATCACACTGTTGACTCATGTTCAACTTGTGGTCTACTTGGACGCCTAGATCCCTTTCACATGTAGTCTCGCTCAGCCAGGTGTCCCCCATCCTATATCTGTGCATTTCATTTTTCCACCCTAATTGCAGTACCTTACATTTCTCCATGTTGAATTTCATTTTGTTAGCTTTGGCCCAGCTTTATAGTCTATTCAGGTAATTTTGAATTTTGATTCTGTCCTCTGGAGAATTAGCTACTCCTCCTAATTTGGTGTCATCTGCAAATTTGATAAGTAGGTCCCCAATTTTGTCCTCCAAGTCACTGATAAAGATGTTGAATAGCATTGTCCCCAGGACAGAGCCCTGTGGGGCCCCACTGGTCACTTCTCTCCAGGATGAAAAGGTGCCATTGTTGAGCACCCTTTGGGTTCAGCCAGTCAACCAATTGCAAATCCATGTAACAGTTACCTTGTCTAGCCCACATTTTACAAGCTTGTTTGCAAGAACATCATGGGAAACCTTGTCAAAGGCGTTACTGAAGATATACTATATCCACAGCATTCCCTTCATCTACCAAGCTGGTAATTTTATCAAAGGAAGAGGTCAGATTTGTCTGGCATGACTTGTTTCTCTGAAACCCATGTTGACTTTTTGTGATTATGGAATTGCCAATTTTTTTCAGCGTGAACGCATTCCCCCACTACCACAAATTATGCAGTCGAGTTTCCCGCATTTGGGGAAATCGCAGGGGTCAGCACACCCGGAGTGCAATGGATGAGCCTCACCCTGGGCAAACCACCTTCGTGATCATGGTGTCTCCCCTGCCAGGTAACTTTAGGGTTGCCAAATGTTGGAATCAACAACAGTGATAAGGCTGTCTAAGATTTGTGAAGTTGAAGGCTTTCACATCCAGAATCCATAGTTTTTTGTGGAGTTTTCAGGCTATGTGGCCATGTTCTGAAAGAACTTATTCCTGACGTTTTGCCATCTGTGGCCGGCATCTTCAGAGAATGCTGGCATGAATGTGAGTGGGGTATATATATACTGTGTGACCTTTGATTCAGAGGAAGTGATTTACATGTTAATCTCTGTGTTGGTCTGTTGTTGAATGGCAAGACCTCAGGGTGTCTATCTATTTAATTAGTGATCCATTGTCTGCTGAGAAACCCCCTGACCCTGGGTGGTTTTCATTTGCATTTGCTGGGTCATGATTTTGGTATTTTCAGGACTGGTAGCCAAACTTTGTTTACTTCAAGGTTTCCTTCTTTCCTGTTGAAGTTGTCCAGGTGTTCATGGATTTCAATGGCTTCCCTGCGCATTCTGACCTGATAGTTGTCGGCATGGTCCAGAATTTCAGTGTTTTCAAATAGCATTTTATGCCCTGAATGGTTTATAACATATTCTGCTACTGTTGATTTTCCTGGCTGACCCAGTCTGCAGTGTCTCTCGTGTTCCTTGATTCGTGTTTGGATGCTGCGTTTGATGGTCCCTATGGAGACTTGTCTGCAGCTGCACAGTATACGGTAAACTCCTGTGGAGTGAGATTCTTGTCTAAGATTTGCTGGCTCCTGTGTATATGCATGAATGGGAAATAGCTTTCTGAGAGGTGCCACCACTCAAAATCAAACTTTTCAACTGGAGTAGGTTGGCATGTGTGTGAGAGAGAATGGTTAGAAAAGCAAAGGAACATCAGTACTGCTGTGATGTAGTTATGACTGGAGATTTTATCTTGGTGTTATGTTTCTTTTTTCCTGGAATATTGTTGACTTCTTACATGCTCTCTATTTCAGAATCTGATGTGGGGCTGGGCTCCCATAATCGCTGGTCGGGCCACACCAGCATGGAAATAAAGTAATACAAAGCTTAGAATTTCTTCTAGTTCTGTTTTGTATTCATTTGGGTGTGGGGTCCAGAAGATTTTGAGGAGCATTCTTCGGGCCTTCAAAAAGAGAACTGCATGAGCCCCTTGTGGTGCACATTCACTACCCTTGATTTAAAGGTACTTCAGCCTTTGGAATGGTACAGTTCTTTAAAAGCACCTGACTTTCCTTTTCTATGGGCAGAGGAGCAAACTAGTTTTATTTTACAGGATCTTGGGTGGTAAAGAGAGTTCCTGTAATGTTCAGTTTTGTGGGCTACTCTGATAAGTAGGTGTCATGGATAATCACTGTACATTTATTGTAATGTTCTGGAACATTTAATTTCTCACACTCGAATGTTAAAATTACCTGACAGAAGCAATAGGAAAGCTTCAGCTCAGTGTAAGTTCTGTGCCCCTGGTGGTACATCCAAGTAGTATCTGAGTTACTCCGAAGATTTTCAGCATACAGTGGTGCTTATATGCAGAAATCTCAGAGGCAGGGGGAAAAAGGGGGCGTAATTGTGATAATTTGAGAACGTTGTTGTTGTTGTTATTATTATTATTAATAATATTATTATTATTTGCAGTATTGCTAAGGAAATCCAGCAAGCTGTGGGGCTAGATTATTTTATTTCACCTTTGTTGGTTGACTTCATACCGGCTTCATGGTTGAAATGACCAAGGCTCTTTTTCTGCCATGCACAAGTTCCATGCTTTCAACAGGGGCAAATCTGTAGCCTCAAGTCTTAACTGAAAAGAGGCCATGCTAACATCTGGCTCACATAATAAAATGCTTTATAGAGTTGCAGTAAGAAACGTACGGCTGGCACTGCCTTTGCATCCATGTGCTCAAGGCACCTCTCGCTGTACCGTTGTCAGGCACCCAAAGCGTCTCCCAGGAAAGGTAATGGGAGTTGCTGCTGTGTCGCTCTTGCTCCAGCTTACTTGAAGCGGACGTGTAATGATCTGTAGGGATGAAACCTGTTGGCATTCCAGAGAAGCAGCTGGTGGCTTTGATTTTGCTAACTAGCAATGATTCAAGTCTTGCAGATTGTGAAAGAGCTGGTGTCACCAGCGCGACGTAGAACAGATACTGCAAAGAAAGGTAGGAGAAGCTCTGAAACATTCATCTTTAACCATCTGAGTAATCTGTTCTTGCATTAACCTTGAGTGATTGCCTGAAGCAAATTCTATCTTTATTTCAAGTTTGCATTTTGGGCACTGACGTTCAGCTGCTACTGCTTTGCTTTGAGGAGTGATAAATTCTGTGTGATCATCAGCAATCCGAAAGGGAATTCTGAGCACTTTGCAAAACTGAAGATAGAATTGCTGTGTATGTAGTAGATGCTTTATTTTAAGGACCATATGCTCTTTTCTGTTTCCTTTCCAGCGGAAAAGATTTTGCTGTCTTTGTAATTGTATTAATATAATCTTGGTGTGCGAGAATATCCTGCAGATATCTTCTTACTGGATTTCAATAGATGAAAGAGACTTGCTGTTGGTGTCTTCTTGGGAATACAAGCTTTAAAAGCCCAGTGTGCATTCATTTTCTTTAAAAAGTGGGTTATATATATCATGTTCAACTTTAAGATTACATCTCCTAAAGAAATGTTGCTGAGAAGTGCTCCCCTCATCTTATTATACTACTTGAGATGTTTTGATATAAATCCATTTTGTGTTTATCATCTTTAAAATGTAAAATTCTTACAATATACTTGTGCTGGTTTCACCAATATGAGGGTTTAGTTAAATATTTAACACAGCCAGCTTCAAAAGTTACATGGTTATTTTGTATGTGTTGGTATTTCAATGTTGTCCTCTCAGGTAGAGCCCTGAAAATGTTAAGGCGTTTCATGTTTATAGAATTTTACTTGACTATATGAAATATAAACCATATATTATCTTTGCACTGATTGCATGTTCAGTGGGTCAGAGAAGCTCCTGCTTTTGAATTCCCTCCCCCTCTTCCACATATGAACTAAGCCCCTGAATTCATTTCCAAGCAAGTATGCCCATGTTTGCAAACTTAAAACACCAATTTGCTTATATGAATCAATCTGCAGACACAAAATAGTTTAAACCGACTGCTTTGAAGATCAGTTTGCTTGGGTTTTGGATCCTTAATCATGATATCATAAAGCCAAGACATGTTTAAGGTCTTTATTTTGAATTTGAACCAGCTGCTTTCTTTTTTTTAAAATTTAGATCTGTAGTTCTATATTATAAACAAGACAGAAGGACAATGTGAGTTATTCTTTCAGTTGGTGTTTGCCTATTATGGAATTTGGACATGTGTTGAAATAAAAGAGAATATTGACTGTTGAGATTAGTCTGCTGTCATTGAATGACAAGAAAGCTTGACGTTATTTCCATGTGAAGAAACAAGACTTCAGTGATCTCTAGTAGTTAAGTTTAGATATGATTTGAATATATTGCTTTTTGTAAATGTTGAATGTGGGCACAGTTGAGCTCTCACTTGGGAGAGTTAAATCATAAGCATATGCTTAACTCTGTTAAAATTAATTGGATTTCAACACTGAAATGAACTTATTTGAATGTAAGCTTGGTTGAAGTTTATGTGGATATGTATAGATAGCAATGTTAAACTATTAACTCCGGCTGTATCATGTCCTGTGTATATCAGATAATATTTATTTATTTATTTCAGAAAGCATGAGAAAACAACCCTCTATATGTTGTTTAAATGTAGCTCTTAGCATTCTTCACCATTGACAGTGCTGACTAGAGCTGATTGGAGTCTTATAAACAGGACTGCATTGGCCACTCCTGTATTGGCCTTTTGCTGTCTGTACTATTGTGGCATATTGGTTTAAGTTTTGGACTATGACTCTGGAGACCAGTTGTCAATTCCCTGCTTGGACATGAAACTCACTGGGTGACCTTGGGCAAGTCACACGCTCTCAGTCTCAGGGGAAGGCAGTGGCGAACCTACTGTGAACAAATCTTGCCAAGAAAGCTCCCATTATAGGTTTGCCTTAAGTTTGCCATAAGTCAGAAATGACTTGAAGCAACAAAAACTCTGGCATCACAAAATCAGTATTAAGTGGACTACTTTTTGTTATTGAATGTTAACCTGCAATCAGATTTCAGGTAACTCAGTGGATGGATTGCTGCCACTGGCTACTGTCTGTAGAGCCATAGGATTCTCAAGCAACTTGAGTAAGACCCTAGAAATGTTTTGTGCAGTGAGACACTGATTTTCAGAATTCCCTTGAAATATACTGTATCATAGGGATGTTTCAAGTCAATACTATGCTCTTCGATATATGGCGACCCTATGAATGAGAGACCGCCAAGTCATCATGAAGGACCCTGCCCAGGTCTTGCAGACTCAGGGTCATGGTTTCCTCAGTTAAGTATATCTATCTGTAATGGGGGCTTCTTTTTCTCCTGCTGTCTTACTAAGCATTATTGACTGATGAGCTTACCGTATATACTCAACTAAGTCAACCTCGTGTATAAGTCGAGGCCAACCTTTGGGGCCAAAATTCTGGGTTTTTATATGACCTGTGGCTAAGTCGAGGGAGTCCAGCTGGGGAGAGGTTAGAGGGTGATAAGTCGCCATCCCCAGCGTCTTTCCAGCTGGGGTTCTCTCCTGGGGAGAAAGTCCAGAAGGGGAGAGGCTGCAGGGTGATCAGTCACCCTCCCCAGTATCTTCCCAATTGGTCTTTCTCCTGTGGGGTGATCAGTTGCCTTCCCCAGAGTCTCCCCAGCTGTGCTGTCCCTTGCGGAGGCAGCCTGGCTGGGGAGAAACTCAGGTCGAAGTACTGTACTGACCCATGTATAAGTTAACCCAGGTTTTTTGGGTCAATTTTTTGACCAAAATTTCTCAATTTATACATGAGTATACATAGCAGTGGTCCCCAAACTGTGCTCTTTAAAGGATTTTGGACTTCAGCTCCCAGAATCCCAGACCATTCTTCAACATGGCTGAGGCTTCTGGGAGCTGGAGTGCAAAATCTCTTAAAGGGCACAATTTGGGGACCATTGATATGTGGTATGCCCACTGATGAAGGAACATTAGGACCTTGCTGAAATATTCAAACTGATCACTTTTAACTATTACATTTTATTCTTAAATTTTAGCTCTCTGTGATGGTTGCAAAACAATTTGAAAGGAATACTAGCAGAAGTGAAATAAAAGTTCTTATAACCAGATTTCTAAACACTGCTTAGAGATTTAATATTTATCAGAGCTGTAATTGAATTTAACCTTCGGCATATTCTGTATGTCAAGACAATATTGTGCAGAATGAGTCAGTCTTGTTAAGTGTTATTCAGTGGAAGGGAGAAAAATATTATAAATGATGTTTTCTTCAGAATCCCAGAATAAGAGGTGAATGTAATCAGTTATAGCAGACATGCAGTTACGTTGATGACTTTTTAAAAGTTATTATTTATCTATAGATCTTTTCCTCCTAGGTCTCCTGCTGATTTTTCTGAGGGCTTATGCTACATGCTTTGATATTATAGGATAAGGGCTTGCGAGATCTAAGTTTTAGTCCCCATTGAGTGATGAAATTGACTGCATTTGGAGGAAAGATGCCATATAAATGCAATTAATGAATATGAAACTCGTATATGGTAGCATTTGTATTATATAAAATCTTTGTGATTTTTTCCTTAAATACATGACTTTATAGGTCCTGTGTCTGAAGCAAATTTAGTAGCAACAGACTGGCATCTTAAGGATAAACATTGTTCTGCTCTCAAATTATGGCATTTCTGTGCAAAATGATGCTTTTCAAGTCTTAGACTCCTCAGACAGTAATACTTTCATTGGTCCAACTCTAATCCCAAAATACTTTGTGCAAGCCTTTGAAGCTTCACTGGCTTCTTCATCAGGCAAAGATGTTAAAAATCATACAGGAGGAAAAAGATGATGATGTTAGAGTCATAGGCCTATGTTCCTGCTGAGATGGTTTCAATTAAGATGGTACTGAGGGATTTAAGTGTAGGCAGGATCCAATCCCACTATGCTCATGTGAGGACTAGAGACAAAGGGCAATAAAAGAAAGGTAATAAAACTTACATTAGCAACAGAAAAGTAATTTCTGTTGAGATCCCATTGTCCCTATGGATCTCAGGAGTGCTTAGACACTTCGTTATAGTTGTGTTGTAGGAAGCCAGGATGGCATAGTGGTTTGAGTGTTGGACTAGGATGCTGAGAAACTAGGCTTTTATTACTGTTTTTCCATGGAAACCCACTGGGTGACCTTGAGCAAGTCACTCTCTCTCAGCCTCAGGTTGCAACCCCCCCCCCCCCCCCGCAAAATACACTGGTTATTTCCAAAAAAAAAAAAAAAAAAAAACCTGGAATAGGTTTGCCTTAAGGTTGCCATAAATTGGGAACCACTTGAAGGCACACAACAACAAAAAAGCCCAGATCTAAAATTCCATACAGCTTATTTTCCATGAACTGAAGGGAGCTTTGTATATGTGTTACAAAAAAAACCCCTCAATCCCTTCTTCCCATACTTTGTATTGTATCTCTCCTTTTATTCAGTCTCCCGAGGAGTTTATGGCGAAAGCATCAGTTGGCATCTGTTGTTTCAGAAAAAGAGTGTCAAAGAAAGGAGGAGAAATGAATGAATGAATGAATAAAATAAATAAATAAGCGAGTGTGTGTGTGTGTGTGTGAGAGAGAGAGAAAGTTGATTTGGTATACTGTACTTCAGCATTTGGCATATCTGAAGAAGCTCTCTGGATTACAGCCATCCTGCAGACACTGAAATAGGTGGGGAAGGTCCAGCCCATGGGTCTCTAGCTTCTCTGAAACCTCCTGGTTTTTTTAATAGGGGTGAAGCCCCCCCCCCCCCAAAAAAAAGTCTGTTGAGATTCCTGGAAAGTTTGAGGAGAAGCAGATGGACTTAACATCCACTCTTGGATATTCATTGTTTTTATATTCCTTCATACTGATCCAACTTATGGTGACACTATCATGGGGTTTTCTTGGAAAGGAATTCTCAGAGTGGTTTGCCATTGCCTTCTCCTGAAATATAGCCAACATCGTTTCGTATTCCCCACTGGTCACAGTTTCAGGTACTAACCAGGCCTGACCCTTTTTTGCTTCCCAGCTCAGACAGGATTCAGTGTTTTCAAGCTATTTAGGCAGCCTGAAAATATAATACTGGAGTACTGAAATATAACTAAAAGTATACCATTTTGTAAATAGGTTTGTGGTCTATATACAGATGGAAGACTGAAATTGGGCTTCCCCTTCTTCAGCATCTCTGAAAGGTCTCTTGATAATGTGTTCAGCATGTCAGAGGAATTCATTGACTTATGAACTCTTTTGAGATTTTGAGATGGGTGGATGAAGTCAACCTCCCTCCCTCCCCCTGCAGTTGCTGTCAGACGTGCATAGCAAACGGAGAGGGATGAATCTGTTTGCTTCAATTCTGTGAATATTTTTCCAGCTTTCAAAAATTATGGTGTTCTAATTTGTTTCTTGCCAGGATTTGGGGCTAGATACAAATCCTTAGTTTAATTGTGTGGATTTACTACGTATTGCTATTTAAACAACTTGGTCATATGCAAATTAAAACAAATGCCTTAGTCTCATGGTACATTGAATAGTAAAAAAAACATTATGGCATAAACTTTCACATACTGCAGTGCACTTTATCAGCAGCGTTATATAGTTTTCCAAAATACAGATATACACGTTTGCATATACTGTATGGGTTTCTGTGTTTTGAACACTAAGGTCATTTGCCTGGGACCTCAGTTTACATACTCCCCACCTCTGTGTGTGTACATGTATGTGTGTCTCAGAATAATACTTCAAGTGTCTGATAAAGTTTACTATATCCCACAAAACCTTATGGCACAATGTTTTTTAATCTTCAGGATTCCAAAAATATCTTTAGCTTTTGTTGCATTGCATCAATGCAACTGCTTCTCTAGATTTATTGAGGGAGCTTGTTCTTAATTAATTTTTCTTTAATTTTGGTAGCAATAGCTGGCATTTTTTTTTTTGGCTGTTAATATCAGTTCTTTTGCAGAGGATATAAATTGCTATGTTGCTAAAGAGTCTGTTGTTGTTTTTTTTTAAAAAAAAGACAGTAAAAGAAATGTTATCTTAACTACTTGTATTTTATTCCTTTCACTAGGAAGTGGTAGCTAGCCATAGCTCAGTTTTAAAGTGAACACTTGACAGGTAGAAGGATTGGTTACCAGCATCTTAAATGAAAGGGATAACCCTGGGGTAAACTGCTGCCAGTCAGACTTGACAGTACTGAGTGAGACGTGTTGATTTGACTTTATGTTGTTGTGTGCCTTCAAGTCATTTCTGACTTACAATGACCTAAGGTGAACCAATCACTGGGTTTTCTTCGCAAGATTTGTTTAGAGGGGGTTGCCATTGCCTTCCTCTGAGTATGAGAAAGTGTGACTTGCTGTGAGAGGGTATTAGAGATTGTCATGTTACCTTCCTCCTCCTCTGCTGGTTCTCTCAAACCCAGGAAACGCAACTGTAGGGCTGACCATTAATCAAGAAAAGGCATGCAGCTGTGTGTGTGTGTTATCTGTTGTGGACCTTCAAGTCATTTCCACCTTACAGCGTCACTATCATGGGCTTTTTTTGGCACTATTTGTTCAGAGGACGTTTGCCATTGCCTTCCTCTGAGGCTGAAAGCAAGTGACTTGCCCAAGGTTACTCAGTGGGTTCTGTGGCCAAGTGGGGAATTAAACCCTGTTCTTCAGAGCCTCAGTCCAACACTCAAGCCGCTACGCCATGCTGGCTGTGTTGAAGAGCAATTGATAAGCCCCAGAGAGACATAGAAGCTCAGCAGGCGAGGGTATGGGGCAACCCAACCATTAAGAGCAGGACTGTAGTCACGGGAAGGGAGGTGCTAGGAAACAGAAGCAGCCAGCCTATGGAAAGGGTGCTGGACTTATCCTTGGGGTTGGGGACAGTTTGGAAGGAGGCAAGGTTAGGAGGACCAATCTCTCCCAGGGTGTGCAGTCTTGCCCAGATTGAGGGAAGAGAGATGAAAGAACCAGGAGAAATGCTACCATCTGTTCTATAGAAGTGGCTTAAAGAGCTGGGTATGTTTAGCTTGAAGAAGAGTAAGTTAAGTCGGATGTTCTCTTGCCTGATCCTGTGTGTCACTACTTGACTTCATGGTCTAATATGGGTTAGGGGTTACAGTGTTTCTGAGAATGTTGTGGGCAGCCCCATGACCTTTGGTTGTACCCTCCAGCTAGTGAGGCAGACTCTCAGATAAGCAAACTGACCACAGTTCCTGCAGCAGAATTAAGAACTTAAGCATTTCAAGGAAGTACGCTCACTGTGTCCTTCTGAGTACTGGAAAAATACTATACCTGTATTAGGGAAAAGTGCTTTTCCTCAAGTTGAAGTTAGTCTAATGGCAGTCAGAAATAAAAAGAAAAGCAGTAATTCAGTGCTCTAATGAAAATAAGTGAGTTGCCACGGGCTTAAATCAGCTATATTAGGCCCTGTTGTAGTGTTGGCTTAGCTCTTCACTGAGGGAAAAGAAATCATGAAATGAAATGGGTGCCTAAATTGATGTAGTATACTTTAAATCCTCCCCTTTCCCCCTGTTTTGCTTCTCCTTCCCTGGTGTGACTTCACTAGACCTTAAAACTGTTGAGCTGCCAACTGATTATATAATGTTTTCCAGATTGATTACATGAAAGAGAAATCAATTTAGTTTAAATAAATTTGCATGCTATCAGAAATTTCAGTAATTCCATTTGGAAGAGAGAGAGAAGAAAGTATGTGAAAGCATTAGTAAAACAAACACAGGTGTATTATTAAAAGGGAAAATCACTGGATATTTTTTCACCCCCTTTCCAGATAATGCCACAGAGCCAAAATGTTCTATAAATTGGTGTTTTGCCAATCTAATCTACCAGTGAATCTGATTAAATATTTCATTCCTAACCCTTTCCAAATGCTTTAAGGGATTCATCCACGATGGCCTGCAGAAGTGCATATGCAGGGAGGGAGATATGTACTGTTTCCTCTACTTACTGTGGAAATACTAATGGTGACACAAGAAGCCAATATATTTGCCTGAGCAAAAAGTCTTCATTTTTAATTCAGCAAAGTATGGCGCAGTGTTTCCTATAGCTTGGGCCTATATATTTAACAATTTATTTATAAAAAATATAATAATTTGATGTTATTCTTCTGTTAATTGAATGATTGGAAATGTTCCATACTTTCTGTAGGGCAGAATAACTCTAGTGGATTTTCTTTGGCAAAGATAAAGCAGCCAAATTCAATTATGCTTCATCTGTTTTATTGACCTGTTCATTTTACCTTCTTGGCACAAGGCAGGAAGCTTACCAGTAAGTATCCATGCATTTATTGTTTGCATTTATTGTGTTTGCAAGGCTGCAAAGCTACTGTTAAGTGTTTGGAAATGCATTGATGAAGCTTGAAGCTTCTGTTCTCCAGGGATCACTTTTGGTAGTCAACTTAATTGTTCCAATGATTTCTTTCCTTTTGCAGGGGGGAAAAAGGTTTATTGGTTTTATTCATTTTTTTTAAAGATGCAACTATTTATGCCCAGCTTGACCATAAACGCCAAATGTTGCTCATGTGCAACTCCCAGCATTCTTCAATTTGATTGTGCTGGATAAGGTGGATGGGAATTGCACTCCAACTTCATTTGGAAAGTTGTACCTTTGCATGCCGGGCCCTCAAATATCATGGCAGTGATGACTTAAGTAATGTGTAAGTGTGGGCTGCAATTGATTAAGTTCTTTCTTTATACTTCAGGGTAAAAAGATGCTAGGAAGCCTATGCAGTATTGCCCCGAAGGAAGTGAATCCAGAAACTGGGGACTCAAAGGGCATAGAATTGCCCAGTTCTGGAACAGCCTTTCCAAATCTGTTGCTTCTGCACATGTGTCTTTCTCCAGCTCCTATTATCTCAAGTGAACAGAGCTGATGAATATATTTTAAGCATGGTTTTACCCTACTTTTCATCCAGAGCAGTTTACAGGTACCAGGAGTGGGGCACTCCTTACCTTCAGGCCTACAGTCGGTAAGAGACATGACACAGAAAGGAAAGAGCCAGATATTGGAATCTTGATTGTAAAGTTCAACATGTCATGGAGACATATCGAAGTATAGAGAAGGGACTGTTGATTCCTATCCCACTGGTGGCAGCTGATAAATAAGGGCAGGTATCGGGAATACAGCCAGTTCCAGAAGCTTGGAGGAATGACAACCATGCTGGGATTTATAGAAGCTGTAGTCTGGCACATGTGAATACCAGGCTGGCAATGGCTGTTCTAGAGTCTTGACAAGGGGTGGAAGTAATGTGTTCCTCCAGATGTTGGTGAGTTGCATCACCTAGAAGCCCTAGCCAAGGTATTCAGTGGTGTGGAATGCTAGGAATTGCAGCCCAAAAGGGTGCATGAATCACTCACCTGGTCTTGACTTTGGTGAATTATTTGACCCAGTTGGGGCTTCTGCTGTTATGGCAGTTTTGTGATTTGACAGTCCTAAACGGATGGCAACAGGCTGCATTTCACAACTTGATTTGAGCCAGCCAGTTACTAGATTGAAGGCTTCTAGTAATACAGGTAGTAGTATTAATAATTCTTGGAACCAGAGGTGTTTTGGATTTTGAATTTTTGGGGGGAGAATATTTGCCTATAAATAATGAGATATTTTGGAGATGGAACCCAAGTCTAAACACAAAATTCATTTATTTGTCATATATACCTTATAGCCTGAAGGTCAAAGTTTGGGTACACTGGAACCACCAGAAAGCAAAGGTGTCACTATTTCAGCCACTCATGTGGACAGTTTTGGATTTTGGAATATTTTGGATTTTGGAATTTTAGATAAGGAATACTCAATCTGTAAAAGAATGAGTGCATATTCTTGGATTCCAGGGAAGAAAAAAGTCAGCATCATCTCAGCCAGTTGTCCAGGTTAGCAAATTCCTTGGATACTCCTAGCTGTGCTGTTATCTTAAGGAAAAATACAAATAGTACCTGAATTATGTTTCCTGGAAAGATACAGGTTTTTGGTATTTAAAGTTAGATTCTAGCTTCAGTTAGTGTCAGCTTGGCAGATGTGGAATCTTCACCCATGCAAAAATCACTTCTGAGTGATGTTCAGATTTGGTGTGTGGTCTCTGAAGTATTGCATAGACATGTATTTTCCCTTCATCTCTGTGTATGACTGAGCCATTGAAGGAATGTTTTCTGTCCTTCCCTCCCCATCCTGACCATCTGAACCCCACTGTGATGTTTTTGCAGGCTTAAATTTTGTATTGGAGAGACTTATTTGATCATAAATGAGAGACAGAGGGAAGCTGCCTCTTAAGCCTTGGTCAGACAGTTGTTCTCCCAAGCACAGAGAGCAACTCATTTAATTTGTTGCTAGACAGAACTGACACCACACTTTTACAGATAGGTTAGGTAGACTGTACATTTTGTTGATGTGAAATCCCACGGAACTAGGATAGGTGGATGTGGAGGATTTTGAGTGTAACAGGGGAGAGCTTACTTCATCTTCAGCACAATCTAGTAAGAGTATCTCAGGCTATTTGGTGTGTGTGAGTGTGAGGGGATGGCATCCTCCTCCACTGTGCCAGGGATCAATACCATATTTCTGTCTATTAGCTGCAATTGTTTCTTTTCTGGAAACTTGCCAGAAACTGGCAACCAGTGACTATGAGACCAGCACTGGTTCATTATGCATAGCACTGATGCTCAGTGATTAAAAATGATACACACTATAGAGCAGTGATTCCCAAAGTGTAGTCCCAAAACTCTAGGTGTTTTGGAGTTAAGATCCCAGAATCCGCAGCCAATGTTGCCAGTTGGAATTCTGGAATCTGAAGTCCAAAACATCTGGAGGACAAAAGTTTGGGAACCCCTGCTATAGAGGATAGGATGTCATTTGTGTGTACATGCATTGCACGTGTTCATTCTCCATGCTGTTGTGGTGGAGTTTCCACCCTGTTACTGATGCTCCAGTGGAATGATTCTGAGTGTGATTTCCATCCAAGTAGACACAAATGCTTGTTTAAATTTCAATTGGGTTTAGAGCAGGGGTCGGCAACCTCCGGCTCGCGGGCCGGATGCGGCCTGCGGAGGCCTGCCACCTGGCCCCTGGCTTCTGTGGCCGCCGCCGCCACCGCCCCGGCGGCCGCCCGTCACGGCTTTTCGCCGCTCTGGGTGCCGCCATTTTGGGCGAAAAATGGCGGCGCCCATAGCGGCCTCTGGGGCTATGGGCGCCACCATTTTGGGCGGCAAAATGGTGGCGAAGTCTAGCGCGACCTCGCCGTCATTTTGCCGCCCAAAATGGTGGCACCCAGAGCGGCGAAAAGCCGTGATGGGTGGCTGCGGCGGCAGCGGCGGTGGCCCTCCAGGAGGGCTCCGAGGCCTGCAGGGGGCCTCTGGGGGGCCCATTGCCGTCTCTGGGGCCCTCCAGGAGGGCTCCGAGGGCGGCAGGGGGCCTCTGGGGGGCCCTTTGCCGTCGCTGGGGCCCTCCATGAGGGCTCCAACAGCAGCAGGGGGCCTCTGGGAGGCCTGGTGCCGTCGCTGGGGCCCTCCAGGGGGCCCTCCAGCGCTGGCGGACCCCACCAGCTTTTTTGCCGGTCTCTGACGGGGCCTGGGGCCCTGTCAGGGGCCAGCAAAGATGGGGAGGCCTGGCCCCCGGAGGGTGGAAGCTCCACCCCTGGCACGTGGCCCCGCCCGGAGGGTTGAAGCTCCACCCCCGGCTTCGGCCCCCCAGTCGCCTGAGGGACAGCAACCTGGCCCCCGGCTCAAAAAGGTTGCCTACCCCTGGTTTAGAGTATGTATGTCTGATGTATGTCTGATGTGGCGCCACAATTAATGCTGAAAATAAAAGGATTTGGATAAGGCAAGTGTGGAAGATAACAGTTGTGAGGAAGACACTACAGGGCAATCTCATACATGCTTGCTTATACTGTAGTTGTGTCCAGAGATCAGTTAGCAGGAGAGGTTAGTTGAGAAAGGCAGGAACAGAGAGTATTGGACAATGTGCAATTACATATCTTAGCATTTTTATCCAGCTCTTCAGCAGGTAAGGCCTCCTGAGGATGATGGGAGTGGGGATAAAGGCTTGTTTTATCCAGCCCCACTTGGTTTTAATGGCCTGTTATGAGGTGGAGGCTCCTACTCACACATAGGTGAAGGAACTGCAAGTGGAATTCACCACCTCATTGGCTTCTTTTGATGTCCATTTATCTCTCAGCATAGTTTGAGCATTGGACTGTGACTTTGGAGATCAGGGTTTGACTCCCTGCTCAACCATGGAAACCCACTGAGTGACCTAGAGCAAGACACATTCTCTCAGCCTCAGAAAAAGGCAATGGCAAATCCCCATCAACAAATCTTGCCAAGAAACTCTTCCCCATGGATTTGTCTTAGGCGTGCTGTAAGTTGGAAATGTCTTGAAGTCACACAATAACCACAAATAGTTCTTTACTCTATTGCTTTTATTTCCTTGATTATCTTTTCACTAAGAAGAATGATCCAAGTGGATGGATACACAAATAATGAAAGCTTTAAAAAACCTTGTTGTTTAGATAGCTCATTTCCTTGTTCTCACTGAGAAGCTATTTTTAAATTTGCTCTGGGATGGAAGCCTGTAGAAATCAATGAAGATATCTCAACATTTTAAAAATATATATAATAGGGTTTGGGTCCCATTGCCTTTTCTCCCAACCCCAAAGGTAGTAGCAAAGAGAGTTCTGCTGTTTCTAACTCAGTTCTTACATAGTATTAAATGGAAATTTCTCTTCTAATGCAAATTCTAAGGCACATATTTCAGACAGAAGAGAATGCAACTGGAATAGATTTATTTGACAGCCCTGCAGTGTAGTTCTGTGAATACTCATGGTCACACTGAGCATTTTGCAACACCCCCTACAACCATATTTAAAGGTATTGAATCCTAGTTGCAAGTTTGCAATTGAACCTGATGCTGAGAAAGTTGTTTATAAGAGCTCAGTTTAGTGTTAACCCACACTTGTATCCTCATGTTGCAGATGGGGTCAAAGGAATAATATACACCTGTCCTGCAATGTACTTCAGTTTCACACAGAGAAAAGTTACTGCTTCCCGTGCTTTCATGTCCCAAATGCCTCATGGCCAGCGAGAAGTGTGACCTTTACCTATATCAAACCTCTCTCCAGCACCACCTTAAAGTCAGTGTAAACATCTCAAGAAAGATGCAGCTCTGTGGCTTTCCGTCATCACATTTCATTAACAACAACAGTTAACTAAATGATTCCCATCCCAATGTCTCTCAGATCAAATGAAGCATTCATTTGCATGTGGAAGCTTCAGGATGCTTACATGCAGTCTTCATAGACTTTAACTGTTCAAACCAAAACTGAACTAAATCTGGCACATGGAAGTGTAAATTTAGATCAGTGACTTCTGTCTTTGATGGTAATGTTTGGGTTTGGGTTTGGGTTTTTCCTTGATCAACAAGTAGCATATACCATGTAGACATAACAATTTATTCTGGGAACCTTACTTGTTTTATTGATTAAACTCCTAAAGTAGGGTGGCCAAAGTTTAGCCCTGGGGCTGCACATGTTTCCCAAGTCTGTTTTTGTAGCCCTTGAATCTCCAGATTCTCCAGGATTGCCCCTTTTCTGACCAAAAAGGGAAGGCAAATAGAGTTCCCTGGAAGTCTCCAAGAACAGCAGTTTGCCAACAACAGGTTGCATGGCCCTCTTCACTACTTACAATTGTTTTGAAATGTACACTTTTCAAAAGCAAAAATGGAACTTTAACTGCCTTGGTCTTTTTGTTTGTTCATTTGTTTATTGGTATTTTTGACAATCCACATGGCAATTGGTGGGCCCTCGTACTTGCCATAGTAGCCTATCTTGGATTTGAAATGTTTTCTGAGGTGCTCTGAGGTAATGAGTTCTCATAACCCTAGATAACTATTGTTTTCCAACCAGTTGGTATAGATATTAAAGGAGATAGTTCTGGGAATGAGGTAGCCAAAAGGTCTTGGCTGAGTGGATAGATTGGGTCTGGTGGAGTATTATAACACACATTTTTTCTAAATATTTCTAAATGACAAACTTTGACTTAAATCAGCCATGGCTAACATACTGTGGAATATGACCCTTGTATTAGACCTTGGTTACATAACCAAGCCTATCCTCCAATAAAATTTGGAGGAATGGCTATAGTTTAGTGGCAGGGCAGCATTGGCCTTGCCCGTGAAAGGTCTGACATTTAGTGTCTAGGCATGACTTGGAGAAACTCCAGTCTGAAATTCTGGAAAGTCCCTGCCAGTTAGTGTAAACACTTCTAAAGCTGGATGGATGAATGGTCTTAAATCAATATAATATCTACATGTCCTGCAATTTGGCAGCCACTGAGTTAGATGGAGACTGGTTGTAGTTTCAGCTGGAAAGTCAACCTTTGGACACACCTGGAAAAAATATTTCTACTTTTTCTTAGCGCACAGGTATTTTCTTAGAATATCATGTGCTCTTGGAACAGAAGGAAGAACATGACACACTTCCTTAGTATGGTGTGTCTGGATTTGGATCCTGGCAGAAAGGGGAAAAAAATTAAATGGGGGCAGATGCAGGGAAAAATAAACAGGTGGAAGAGGGAATGTTCATTGCACCATCCCTACACATCTCGTAATCCTCTTTTTTCCTTCTGACTTTTGGTTCTTTCTCAGTTATATAACACCCAGTCTGAACAGCTTTTTAAAAGTGATTCTCCTTATTGAATAATGGATCGACACATTCTGGACTGCAAAACAGATGTTAACATCTGTAGTGTGGACATAACATCTGACAGTTGAGCATGCTTCACCGGGGCGTTTTTACTGCTGGAAGAATTGAGCTGTGTTGGGTATTCTTGCCACAGAAAGAAGAATGTTAAGCTGTATGTTTTGACCTTTCTTCTGCCTTGTATTATGTGTGTGTTGAGTTTTTGGTAGCCCTACTTTTAGTTATTCCTTTCTCCCTGTGATGAACATTATAAGGAAAATGCTTGGTGAGGAGAGTTCTGGCTTTGCTGACTCCATCATAGTCCCATTGGATTCTACATGCTTGTATCTCAAACCTATGTGTGGGATGGCTTGGGGGTAGCTAGCACACTTGTCCCTGCTTTTTCCATATAATGATAATTACACAAAGAAGCAAATATCTGTATAATAGGCTAGCATATGTTTACTACAACTAACTTTTGCAGTAATAGCTTTTTTTTTATTAAAAAGCTACAAGACTCTTCTATCTTGTCTCCTTAGAGATCAGTTTTTTTAAATGGCTGGGGATAACCTAAATTTTACAATAGTTCATCTTATCGTAAGTCTCAGGACAATGCTTGTGTAGTCTGGAATTTAATACTAAGGCTATCTTCAGGCTTTAATGATTCATTTACAGCTTGTTTAAAAATTCATATTTGAAGGGTAGCATTAGTATATGGAAGTAAGCTGTGAATCTTAAACTGCTTTCTTGCTAGAATGTTTGTTCTTATCCTATTTGTCCCTGAAGTGCCTTTCTACTCTCTCTCTCTCACTCTAGTGATGGCATTTGTGGTTCTTCACACAACTGTTCTGTGGGACAAGTTGGGCAGAAAGATAGTACCTGCCCCAACATCATACAGTGAAGTTTGTGCCTGTTATATTCTCTTTAAGAGCTCTAGTCTTAATTTGTTTGTCACAGTATGGCATACTAGATAACGTACATTTATCTGTTCACATGTGTGTTTTGGTTATAAGTTGACTTTTTTTAAAAAACACTAATTCTTGGAGCATTAAAACAATGTACAAAACCTGCCTTCTATTCATGTTCAGGACTGGTTTGGGATTGAATGCTCCAGAACACATGCCTCTTAAGGTTCAATTGTGTGGCTCATAGTCTCTTACTAGATGTCTGACAAGCTTAAATACATAGCAGGAGAAATAGGGTTCCAGCACTCAGAGCTATACAGAGTTTTCAAAACAAAGCAGAAAAGCAGGCATGTTTTCAGCGGAACCCAGTTTCCATTATGGGTTCTATGTTTTCATGTCAAAAAGTATCAAGTGTTTGGCTAAATTCTTAATGCACTACAGTAATAGTTCCACAACCAAAGAATATAATTCAGACCAGTCTTAGGAATGTGATCTTACTCACCTGCCCTTTCTTACCATGTGCTTCAGAAGTAAAAACCTACAACTGAATGTTCCTAGCTAGTAAAAGGCAATGCACCTCTTTCTTTACTACTTGAAGAGGCAAAAAGTGCATGTATATGTGCATTTTCATGAGAACCGCCTAGGCCTTTCTGTTTTGGGATAGTACAGCAAAGGCAAAACCCCTTCTGAACAAATCTTGCTAAGAACACCCCATAAATTGGAAATGACTTGTAGGCACACAACAACAACAGCAACAGATACAATAAAACTATTTTCATCCTCTCTGGATTATTTGGAATATAGCTGAAGAATGTAACTGGCCAGCTGTGAAAGGTTGTCACACTGAAGCAGAATGGTTTTCTGTTTTTCCAGAAGACAGAACTAGAATCAACATGTGGAAAATTCAGGGTAGCAAATTTTGGCTAAACATTAGGAAAAAACTTCTACCTATTGAAAATGCTTGGCAGTGCAGCAGTCAGAAGGTGATGGGATCCCTTTTATTGGAGGTATTTGATCAGAAACTGGACAACCTGGTATCAGAGATTATGTAGCTTCATCCTGGATTGAGCAGAAGGTTAAAC
>NC_056526.1:10921063-10981011 GCF_019175285.1 Sceloporus undulatus | reverse complement strand
TGTTGATGGTTTTGATATATACTATGAACACAAGGCATGTATAAGTTTCACCCCATTGAGCATGTGGATTAGCAATAGGCTGGTTCTCTACATTATTTTCATCTTGAGTAGCTCTATCATTTGCAGGTGACCCCATCTTCTGAAAATGGCTAAGACTGTTCGCTGGACTGTTTGAGGACAGTGGTCTCGATTGTTTAACAGCTTGATCTATAGCAAAATTAAAACATGGCATTCAGAGAGGAAGATATTTTTCTCACCAGCTACAGAGGTTCTATTCTGCTGGTAAGGACACCACTTGAAAGAGACAAAGGTTCCTTTTCACAAGCTGAGTCTGTTGCTGTCCTGCCTTTCCCAGAAAAGCTACAAACCAGGGCCAGACTTATATTAGCTAGAAAAGAGCAGTCCTGTGAAGAGTGTAAGTTAGGCAGCTATTTTGTCTCTGTACAAATAAATTCTACATAGCTGTTAGAAAGAGAATCTTTTGTATTCATTCAGTACTTCAGTGTCAAGAAACTAAGAAAGAACAAATTCATTTGGTCTTAAATTCTGCCTGGTCAAATATTCTTCTTCACACAATAAAGCAGTGCTACTCAAAGTGGTGGTCTTGAAAGCATAGAACAACAGTAACAACAACAGACAAGTAGAAGATTGCTTTGCAAAGAGCAAGGCATTCACAGTAGTTGCCTAAATAGGATGGGACATGCAGTTCTTTTGTTGGTTGCATGTTGTTGTTGTTGTGTGCATCTTTAAGTTGTTTTTGACTCATGGTCACCCTCAGGTGAACCTCATGGCGTTTGCTTGGCAAGATTTGTTCATAGGGGGTTGCCTTTGCCTTCCTCTAAGGCGGAGGCAACATGACTTGCCCAAGGTTACCCAGAGGGTTTCTGTGGCTGAGCAGGGATTCGAACATGGTCTCCAAAGTTGTAGCCCAACACTCAAGCCACTGCATCATATACTCTATACATCAAACTGGAAAGTTTTAATAGAAGCAGCAAAGCTTGGGTGTGGACAGGTGGCTAAAAATTAGATGCCAGGCTTGCTCTCCCTCTGTTCATGATGTTGTGATAAACTTTTGAATGATTGTTGGAAGCAATAAGGAGGTCTCTCAATGAGACCTCAGAGAGAGGACTGCTCATCCTTCTTGGGATGCAGGGCCTCTGCCCTCTTTTGAGCTTGATTTGGGAGATGCTTGGGAGCAAGGAGAGTCTTTGCGGATCCTCTGGCATAGTTATATTGGTTGCTGCCAATGTCAGTAAGTAAAAGAAGAAATGGCCAGCAATAATAGGTGGAGAAGGAAATTGCGGCTTCATGCCAAATGTTCCCCAAATGCTCATCTGGTTTAGCAGAGATAAGGCAGTATAGATGCAGTAGCTTGGACAGTCACTTACACTATGGAACAGGTGATTGCACAAGCCTCTTTTCCTGCCTTGGTTCAGTGGACTTCCCCACTGGAAGCCATTCAAAGAAAATGCCATGGAGTTGGCAGTCATCCCCTCCTATTGCCTCCAGCTCCTCTCTACTTGAGCACCTAGAAAGTTAAACCTCTAGCACAAGGAATTGTCAAACCTTGGCATAGTGCCCCAATAGAATCCTGACCTTGCTGTTCTTTGATTTAAAAGATGGAGAACTGCAGAATATGTTTACTTGGAGGTATTTCAAGCACTGACACCCCCTGCATACATTCTGGTATGTTTTTATGTAGGAGGATTTTATAGCATGTGCACCCCCTTATACATTTCATTCATTAACAGCACCTTATTTATTATTATTATTATTATTATTATTATTATTATTAACCTTTATTTATAAAGCGCTGTAAATTTACACAGCACTGTACATACAATCTTTTTAATTAGACGGTTCCCTGCCCTCAGGCTTACAATCTAAAAAGACAGGACACAAAAGGAGAAGGAAGTGGTGGTGGGGAAGGAGATGAGGTCCAGCAGTTCTTCTCTACCTCCGAGGCCTGGACCAAGGCAGATGGACTGGAGGGAGGGCTTGGCTTTTTAATGGATGGTTAATCATCTTCCAGGCAGGCCTGTTGGAGCTAGCCTGCCTCTCTCTCCCTCAAGATGGTGGATGAAGGGAGGGCTTGTCTTCTTCCAGGCAGGCCTATTGGAGCTAGCAATAAAAGTTTTCTAAATGCAATAGCATAGGTGACTTGAAAAATTCAATGTTCTCTGACTAATAAGGGGGTGGGTAACTTGGCAAAGGGCAGAGGCAGCCTGGATCTCAAAGGAAGCATTTCTTTTTCTGTTGCTAATGGAGTTTAAATTTATTGTGAATTTGTTTCACGGCTGGCATCCATAGTTTTTTTGTGGGGCTTTTGGGCTATGTGGCTGTGTTCTGGAAGAATTTAACCCTGACATTTCGCCTGCATCTGTGGCTGGTATCAAATTTCTTTTAAGACTCTTTGGCCCCATACAGACAGGCCAAAATAAAGCTGCTTTGGGTCACTTTGGAGGTATGCTGTTTAAAAGATGCATTCATTCTAAGAGTCCGGAAGCCGCACCAAAGCCACGATCCAGTCCTAAGGACTGGCATGCAGCTTTGGCGCAGCTTCCGGACTCTTAGGACGCATGCATCATTTAAACAGCATAACTCCAAAGTGACCCGAACCAGCTTTATTTTGGCAGTCTGTATGGAGCCCATGTCTCCCAGAGCCCACATAGCCAGAAGGAATGGTTTCTGTCTGCATAGATATCCATCTATACCATTTTAATTGAGAACAGCAACAACATCTTGACAAAACGTAGGCCTGTGACTCTATCACTGTCATATTTTAATTTCTCCTGTATGATTTTTGCCACCTTTGCCTGATGAAGAAGCCAGTGGAGTTTGAAAGCTTGCACCATGTATTTTGTGGATTTTGGTTGGCCTAATAAAGGTCTAGAGAGCCAGCATAGTGTAGTGGTTTGAATGCTAGACAACAACTCTGGAGACCAAGGTTTGAATTCTGGCTCTGCCACGGAAACCCACTGGGCATGTTATATTCTCTCAGCCTCAGAGGATGGCAATGGCAAACCCCCTTTGAAGAAACTTGCCAAGAAAACCCTATGATAGGTTTGCCTTAGGGTCTCCATAAGTAAAAAATGACTTGGAGGTGCACAACAACAATAAAAACAATAAAAGTGTAGCTGTTTTATGGACTTTTTAATATTATTGTTCTTTGCTATATGGCCAACCCAGCTCTCCCTGGATATATTTTCATTTGTATGAGTTAAACATGTTTTGACTTGCAAAACATACTTGTCTGTTGCAAGTCTTTGAAGAAAGCAGGTGTAAAAATACATACATGAATTATAAATGTGCACTTTCTGAGTATTGAAAGCCTTTAAATGCTTATAATTGGGGAAGAGTATCCAGTGTCCTCTATTATGTCTGAAAGGATGCATTGCAGCCAAAAAACTTAAAATGTTTGGCTAACCATTTGTTCATGTATTTACTTTTCTAATTTTAGTTTTGATCTTTTTGTTGCACTTGGAAGGCTAAATACATCATTTTAAATAAATCTTGCAGCTTTCTCTGTTGTTGTTGTTTCAGGTTATGCAGGCAAATAAGTACCAAGGGTGTTTTGTGTCTGAGAGCCAAGCTCTAGTAATGCAACAAATGTTCTTTTGTGTGCATGGAGGTTGCACAAAGAATGGTGCATGAAAATGTGGGCTGGGCTCTTAAAACTTTCTTATGCTGACACATTTCTGGCATTAGGCTGGTTTACAGTAAACAGTTTGGAAGAAAATAGATTTAGTATTAGCACACAGGCTAATTGGTTTTAACACACAGGCTAATATTAACCTCATCCTCTTAAAGGGGGAAGCGGAAAATGTTTACAGTGTCCTTACCAGTTCCAGCAACAGGTTTTTTTTAATTGTGGAAAATATTACAGCAACCATATCACCTTTAGTGTAAAGTTTTGTTGACATGTGCTTGCTGGATATTTTAAAAATCAAGCAGAGAGGGTGCACAGAATAGCTTTTGTGACAAATTTAACATCTCATTATGTAGAAACAGCAGCATTTGTGGAGCTTGCACATTGCATGAACATTGATAAAGGAGTCATGAACTTTACATACATTCAGATGATTCTACAACTTCTTTTCGGAGGCCTCTGTACAATAAAAAAAATTCCCAAGAGAAGGGATCAGCACAACTGCTACCTTGATGTGTCCTGGTTTGTTATATAAAGGGAGAGGGTGCCTGGCCAAGAGGACAGGCCAAAATTAAAATATTTAGCAACACTCCACATTTGTATCCTGAAACAGAACAGTACAAACTGTGGTGTACTGGTTTGAGTGTTGGACTAGGACTCTGGAGACCAGGGTTTGATTGCCAGCTCTGCCATGAAACCCACTGGGTGACCTTGGGCAAGTTACATGCCCTCAGTCTCATGGGATTGCAATGGCAAACGTCCTCTGAACAAACCTTGCCAAGAAAACCCCATGATAGTTTCACCTTAGGGTCACCATGAATCAGAAGCGACTTGAAGACACACAACAACAACAAATAGTAGAGTGGTGGCCAAAGTGCAGCCATACATATTTGGATTGCATTCCCTACCAGCCCTAGCCACAACAGTCAATCCTGAATAATGTGAGAACTTGCAGTCTGCTAACATGTGAGGAGCCACACTTGACCCATCCTGATTTAGGACTTAATGGAATACCTATAAGTCTCCAGATGTTAATTTCCCTGATCAATGGCTATGCTGGCAGAAGCTGAGGGAAATTGGGTGCATCTTTGAGTCCTTACCTCTCCTAAAAGTGCGGGGCATCAATTACCCCTCACTTTTAGTATGGTGAAGTCAGACAAAACAAACATATCATGGAATGTTAGTTTGAAATAATTGTTATATGGTTAAACTCTTTCAAGGTTGTTTCAGACATATAAATCCAAAGTATAATTGGTAATTAAAACCATAAAACAGTTCAACAAGAAGGACAGTAAAATTAGAAGAAGCAGCATCAATCCAGCAGTGACAGTTAGATCAGATAAGCTGTTCCTGTGTCTTTTTGTCTTTGTGTGCCTACATGCCGTCAAGTCTTGATTAACGATAGCCCCAAGAATTTAATAGGGTTTTCTTAGACAAGAATACTGGGGTGGTTTTGCAAGTACCTTCCTCTGAAATGTAGCCTACAATTAAGGTTGCCATAAGTCTGGACCTCCAAACCAGGACAAATGTAGGACAAATGTAGGACACGGTTTTTTAAATGGAGGACACGCGGAAAAAAATTGATGATTTTTTAAAAAAATGTTAATATATATGCCTGTTTCTTAGGCATGATCAAAATGGAGGACATTTGGACATTATTTCTACACAGATGGCAGAAATGTACTTCCCTTTCTGGCCAAACACCCCTCCTCCCATTCCAAAACATGCACAACAGCACATTTGTGCATTTCACATGGCTTTACTTAACGTGGCCTCTTGCATATTTCAGAGGCTTATTCCATAGTCAAACCCCTTGGGTTTAACACTTAGCATGGTTTAACATGGCTATGCATATTGAACATGTCAAGGTGGTTTCACAGTTCTTGCACCAAGTGTACTTCTCAGAAGTGTGTGTCAAGGGACTTTGGTTTTTCTTCACTGTGCATGAGTTTGTAAAAATCACAGCAATTTACATTGACCATGCTTCAGAACCAAAAACACACAGAAAAGGCACTTTGGAAAGTCACACTCTCTCGGCTTCTGAAGCAGTGCATGCATGCCTCTCAAGCTGACTCATATCATCTTCATCTTCATCATCATCACCACACTATCACTGTCAAAACAAGGGAGACTTGTTAGCATTAAAAGCACCCCCCCCCAAAAAAAAAACACCTTGAGGCTTCTGGCCACTAACTCACCATCTCCCCCTCCTCCTTTTCCTCCTCCTCCCCCTCCTTCATTCGCCGCACGGAGGGGGCAGAGGAGGAGGAGGAGAAGGAGATGGGTGGCGTGGCCGCGCGGGGAGGTGGGGGAAGGTGGCGCGCGCGCAGGAGGCGCTGCCTCCGTCCACCTTCGCCTCTTCCACGCGGCCGCGCGGCCTGGGGAACAGGAGGTGGAGGAGAGTGGCGCGCCTGCGCGGGGAGGCGAAGGTAGACGGAGGCAGTGCCTCCTGCGCGCGGGCGCGCCACCCTCCCCGCCTCCCTGCTCGCTCGCGCCACCTTTCCCTGCCTCCTCTCCCCTTCTCCGCGCACAGGAGGCGCTGCCTCCATGCACTTTTGCCTCTTCCACGCGGCCGCGCGGCCTGGGGGAGAGGGGGCGGAGGAAGAAGAGGGTGGCGCGCGGGGAGGCGCCGCCTCCAGCACCCCAGGCAGGCCTCGCTGGCTCTGTCCTCCTCTTCCTCCCTGCCTCCCCGAGGAGGAGGAGGAGGGCAGCGAGGCCCTGCCGACCGCAGCAACCCGGCTGCAACGGGGGGGGGGGGTCCCAGTTTTTGGCGGCACCCGTGAAGGGAGGGGCCCGGGGCCGCCAAAATTGGGAAATTCCCGGTTGCAGCTGGGTTATGGCAACCCTACCTACAACACCTGGTATTGGTTGGCGGTCTCCCATCCAAGTGCTAACCAGGGCTGATGCTGCTTAGCGTTCAAGATCAGACTAGATCTGGTGCTTTTAGGGTCTTTATGCCCTGAAATATACGTACTACAGCCCACTATGAGCAAGTAGCATTTTTTTACCCTTAGAGAAAGGCACAACCAAATCTTTTTTGAGCAAAACTTTTCAAGAAAGCCCTGTGATAGGTTCATCTTAGGACTGCCATGGCTTGAAGACACGCAACAACAACAACATTGTACACCAGCATCATTCATAGGAAGGATGAGGACAGCCCTCAAAGATATTTTTGTGGCCCTGAAGGGTTCCCTACCTCATGTTTTGAATTTTTAAAAGTTATTACTGAAACATATTGCTCAGACCTTGTGCCTTTAGAAGATTTGTGGACAAGTCGAAATGACAGTAGAGAGTTGAGTGTCACTTGCACACTGTGACACTTCATCCAAAACATCTGGATTATCTCCCTCCCCTCCCAATAGTTTCACATTAAATAATGCAGAGAGCAAGATGGAATTATGAAACATCTTTCCAAAGGAAAGATGAAGATGAGAGTGGATATACCATGGTGTTTAATCACATAGAAGATGTCATGCTTACAAAAGGAGAAAGTAGTCTCAGTAGATTTCTTGCAGCACGCAGCACATTTCTGCCAGAGTGATGACTTCTCATATTTAAACCACACAGGATCTATATGGAAAATCATTTTGATTTGCCTGGTTTTCCTGTAGAATCAGATATGCACAGTCTTTTACACAGACATTTCCAGACAAAACAGAGAGAGGGCTGGGAAAGGGAAAGGGAAGTGCAAGGAAAGTCTGTAAGGTTGTGCTCTTGGGTGCTTACTACTGAGGTATTGGGTGGGCAGGCCAGAGTGTGATTTTGCTAGGAAAGAAGCTGTGTGTGTGTCCATGTGTGAGGGACTTCCTACACTCCTTTCCCTGCAAGATTGCTGGGAAGAGTTCAAGAATAAACAGTCTTGTTTCAAGCAGTTTGTATCAAGATTGTGATGATGGTGTGTAGTGTGTGTGTGTGTTTGTATTCATTCATGTTCATTTAGCCACTGAGTGCCCAGCTAATACCACCTACAGTCTTCAGGATTACCTACCCTTGAATTGAAAGGATAATACGTAAATTCAACCAAAAACCTGGAAAGATGTGCAAGATTGATCCCAGTACAGGGAGGGATTTCAGTTCTCTGTTGATCTTCTTGGTACCTCACCCTAGCCCTATCTTTCACAACCAAATTCCTGATTGTGTTTTCCTTTGCACTCCTTCCTGAGAGTCCGCCCTGTTGAAATGTTCTGTGATTGTTTTCAGATCATGGGTTTCAGAAATACAAGCCTGTACCTGCTTGGTTTATCATTTAACATTAGAATAAGGAGCCTCGGGGCAAGTGCACAGGGATGTTGTTATCAAGTATTTGGGGTAAACTACGAATGCAGAACAAGTGAGGACTACAACAAAATGTTGCAGCATTAAGTGTCCCTATCCAGAGAATAAGTCAGCCATGCCCTCTTTCAGAGCCCTCCATTGTTTTCCCCTCCCTTGGAATTCCTTGTCCACAAAGCATGTTCAGTCACACAATTGGGTATTGTGTGTATGTGTAGGGTGTTGCCTTTATGATGAGTATTTAATTTAACCTACTAGTTCTCCAAAGCGCTCCTTTTTCTGCATGAGTGATGCCATTTTGATTACATAAGGATAAAGGTTTGTGTATGCACCAAGCCCTATAATAATGCTAGCTCTAATAAGGGTTTCATAGTTAAGGGAAATGTGTGGTTGGTTGTGATGAGGTCAGTGTTTGCAAAGAGAGTCTGAAGAATCCTTTCCCCCTGTTATATGCCCTTGTTAAGCTTTTCTAGAATGAGAGTCTTGTTAGTGTATTGTGGAGAAATGATCCTCTGGTGCTTTAATATTACAACATAGTTATTATGACATAAGGAACCATGGTCCAAAGTCTGTTCCATAACTATTCCTCTTGGTTGTTTCTTTTGCTCATGATACATCTGATTTTCTCCCTTTTCACTTAAAATAGCAATTCAAAAGACTTCTTTGAAGAGAAATGTCTTCAAAACCTCCGTAGAAGCAATGAGAGTGGGAATGGAGTGTAGCTTTGAGGGGAGTACATTGCCCATCATGGGAGCAGTACAGGAGAAAGGTTTGGTCCTGTGTTTTCAAATACATGAATAAGTGGCCAGAACCAACCTTTCTGAATATTTTGAAAGGTGTTCTATGATCTTGAGGATAACCACTCCCACAGAACAGGAGGCAGGGTTCAGTCCAAAAGCGCTCATCCCTATTAGGTCCTGCCTTGTGATGTCTCAGTAATATTAAAACACATCTCCAGGTTCCCCAGTAGGTACATTTGATGGTCAGTGAAGGAGCCTGCTACTACAGTGCTGCTTCCTCACCTTGCATATCTTCAATTTATTCTTTAAACTAATTTAATTTAATTTATTAAATTTGAATTTAAAATACCTCTTGCTGTATAGGAGCCATGATATAGGAGACATGCTACAACCTAAAGCAATAAAATAGTAAAATATAATTGCAGCAAAAACAGATCAAAAGCATGAAAACAGCAGGAAAAATTGGACAAGGCAATATAACACTTTACAGTGCTCTAATGTCTGAAAAGGGCTGTAAGTAGTGTTAGACAAAGATGTAGAAGGATGATGTTGAAGTGAGATCAGGAGTGCCAGCAGGAGAAAAAAATGTGAGCTGTTTTAATATTGTTTAGAATGGAAATATGATCTGATCAGAAATGATTTTTAAAAACATACAAAAGTCAGCAACACTAATTCCAGCTGGTGATGAATGAACAAAGAAAAATAAGGTTCAAAATCAACTCAATAGGAGTAACTGCTTGCTGTAGGAAGCCAGACACCTGAGCCTGCATTCAGCCTAAAAAGTATGGTGACCAATTTGCAAGCAAATCCCAATTAAGTGGCTTTGCCCTATAGCTGCTGAGGTGGTGGTGGTGATGGTGTATCTTCAAGTTGTTTGCAACTTATAGGTAATCCTAAGGTGACGCTATCACAGAGGTTTCTTGGCAAGATGTGTGCAGAGAGAGTTTGCCATACTTTACTTTGAGGCTGAGAAAGTGTGACTGAACATGGATTTCAGCTCTGGTCTCCACAGTCGTAGTCCAGTATACAGACCACTATACCATGCTAGCTCTCGCCTTTACACTAGCTTTTTCTATTGAACCAAGCCCCCATACTTCCAGCCATACGTTTCAATATCCATGAGGATGACATTGCTTGCTTCAAGTTATCTAATTATTGCTGTTTTAAAATATATGATTTATGTCTATCTCTTCTCTTTTACAGAGAGGCAACACAGACTTCTCCCCTTTCAAAATAGATATTCAAATTTAACAATTATATGGAAAAGGCTGTGACATATACTGTTGTACCCTGGAACCCTGGGGCCAAATGAATGCACTATCAGACTTGGAGATGACAGTCAGGTCACCAGCTAGCAACCTCTGGTTTGTGTCAGTGGAGAACAACTTGCTACAATCTGCTTTGCCTTTCAGAAATATAGGTGTCATGGGACAGTGGCAAGAAGACATTGGATGCTTGAAATACAAATGATGTTGCTTGAGCTAAGTGTGCCTGATGGTGCTTCTCTCAGCAAGGCAGGTTGTTTCTGGAAGCTGTCTTGGAATATTCATATTGTATTGTGCTTTTATAGAACACTTGACTTAACGTATAAGCAGGCCTTACTGTTGGTAAAAGACAGGAAAATTTGAAGCAAAAACCATCTGCAGCCTTACCCATCAGCCTTACCCTATTAGTTTGTAAACAGCATCTCAGTGAGAATTACCTTCAGCAGACCATCATGGAAGTGTTTAGAACAGTGCTGGTTCTTGGCATCTTGTAAAGCACCAGAAAGACAGAAATTGAGAGCCAATGTAGTGTAGAGGTTTGAGTGTTGGACTACAGCCCTAGAGACCCTGCTCAGCCATAAAAACCTACTGGGTGATCTTGGGCGAGTCACACTGTGAGCCCTAGAAAACTCCATGACAGCTTCTCCTTAGTGTCACCATAAGTTGGAAATGACTTGAAGGCACACAACAACAACAACAACAACAACAACAACAACAGTGCCAGAAATTACTCATAGTAGCAAATAGGATAAGGTAGGGTTGTAAAAATATTCCAGTGGTAACATCCTAGTTTTGAAACTAGAACAGTGATTGACAAAATCATGTTACAAGATATTAGTTTCTCATAATATATTCCAAACACGTTCCTTATCTGGTTTAAAGTCATTCTGACATTAAGACATTGTCCCTCTTGAATCCATTTCCCCCCCCATAGGCTTTCTATTCTAATTACCTCTGTCTAAATGTCACGCACTACTTGTTTATTTGATCCTTGGCAGTGTGGATGTTTGCATTTGCTTTACCTGGGACCTTGGCAGAATGGTAGATGTTGACTTGGAGGGAGATAATGCCATCAGTGTTAGTTTTGTAGGCTTGGTTCCCTAAAGTGGAGCAGAATAACACATACTCAGGAATCTCCTCTTTTCTGCTGCAGCCTTGGACTCCCAATCCATCCTAAGATCTCCTCTAATATCATTAATTGCAATGTAGGAGGCTGAAGTTGGGGGTAGAGTGGGGGAATCTCTTAAAAATGGGCAGCCTTCATTCTACCTAAGTGTCAGAGATTCTGCCAGGACGGTGCTAGATCTAATTCATTGCCAGCAGCTCCTGCTAAAAATTACAAATTACTATTCACCTTTAAAAAATTAGAATACTTATTTGAGATGTCTCAAGGCATAATAAAACATAGTATTGAAAATGCTGTGTGCATTCTATTTTCTTGCACACATAATGAAAAGTTCGATCCTTTTCCCTCAGATGCATTCCCACATTTAATCAAAAATAGGCTGAATCAAATCCTTTATTGATTTATCTATATGAAGCAAGCCTTTTTTTTCATTTTTCAGAGAAATCAATATATGGGATATTTTCTTCTTTCATCATGCTGTTTTGGCATATCAGCATTCAATATCCTGAGGTCTGGTAAAAGTCTAAGCTGCTTATTTCCTCTGGGAACATAGAAAGCTGTTTTATTCGCTGTCAGGCTAATTGTCCACCCAGTTCAGAGCTGTCTGTTTTGATTGGCATTGGTTCCCTTGGGTCTGAGTTAGAAAAGGTCTCATTATCACTTGTATGCTGCTTTTTAAAACTGGAGGTGCCAGGGATGGAATCTGGATATCCATGGTATGCCATAGAGCTGAAATCTAAAATTGTAGCTTAAAAGGTACATGTCCTTTCTTCTCATGTCATGGAGGCAATGGGCACTGTTCAACTGTCTGGCCCATACCACAAACAATTTCTGTGGTGTACAGCACAGAAACTGAATAAAAGAATGAAACTTTGCCCAATGTTTTTGCGACCACACACTTCTTGATTTGCATCTCGGCACTATATTTTCATTCAGTCTACGTACTGTAGAAGTTTTTCATGGTGTCATAGTGTGCTTATGATAAACAGTCATATGGGTTTCACATTTTGACAATTTCTTCTTTTTCACAATTCTGCAGTCCCTAACCTGTAGAATAAGCAGGGAACTATTGTAATGAGCAACATAACATTTTACAAGTGTGAGAAGAAAGTTTTTGTTGCTGTTGTTATCTGCTTTTGAGTTGGTTTTGACTTATGGTGACTGCGTGGAAGGGACATCTCCAAGAGCTCCTATCTTCCACTTCTCTACTTAGTTCCTGCAAGTCCATGCCTATGTCCCTGCTGATTGAGTCTGCCAAGTGTCTTCTTCTCTTTCTTCTACTGTCAACCTTTTCTAGCATTATTGTCATTTCCAGTGATCCATGCCTTCTCATTATATGGCCAAAGTACATCAGCCTCAATTTAATAATCTTGGCTTCTAAAGAGATACCTGGCTTGATCAGTTCCAAGTCCCATCTGTTTGTCTTTTTGGCTGTCCACGGTATCCTAAGCACTCTTCTCCAGCACCATATCTCAAATGAGTTGATTTTCCTTCTGTCTGTTTCCTTTACTGTCTAGCTCTCGTATCCATACATGGTGATGGGGAATACAATGGCTTGGATGATTCTAATGTTTGTGCTCAGTTGTCTGTCTTTGCTCTTCAGGAGCTTTTCTAGTTCTTTCATAACTGCTCTTCCCATTCTGAATCTTCTTATTTCTTGACTGCAGTCACCATTCCAGTCAATATTTGATCCTAAATATAGGAATTCTTTAACGCTATCAATTTCCTTATTGTATTATGTATCTCTTCTGTAGTCATAACTTTGGTTTTCTTTATATTCAACATTAATCCTGTAGAAACAGATTTTCATTTGTGCCCATAGGAAGCCTAGGTGCTGTTGATCTGGTTGGAGTTTCTAGGATAGGGTGCACAAGTTTACTCTGCTTTGTGTTTAATGAAAAGTTTATATGTTATATGCCAAGTACATGCTCACAAAAGTCACTGGGTGCTGCACGTATTGGGGTGATGTAGAAGTCCGCTTTTCTAGTATACAATGGAGTATACAGTCCGTCCTCGCCTTACGCAGGGGATCCGTTCCGTATCCCTCCGCGTAAGGCGAATTCTGCCTATGCTCGAGCCCCATTGGAAACAATGGGGCTCGTGCGTGGTGGCGCGGCGGCGCGGGAGCGCGTGGGGCGCAATGGGTGCGCGCGCCCTTTCAATTGAATGGGACGCGCCGCCCCTTCTGCCCTGCACGCGCCCCGCGGCTTGAGCGCGTATGCTCAAGGCCGCGTATGGCACGCCCGCGTATGGTGCGGGAGCACTGTACTAGAATTATGTGTGATTGGCATAACTACAGAAAGTGCTGCCCTTAGCTAATGTTTCATAAGAACATTGAAAAGGGCTTGACAACAGTTTTTAGTCTCTGCATTAAAACTAACCATGTTAGTGGTAACTGTTACACACTTTGAAATGTATCATTGAGTTGTGGTTATTGGTAATCTGGGAAAATCAGGGGTGAAGAAGGCTGTGAACTCAGCATTCACTAAATTAGTAACATGCCTACAGTCAGACATGACTAGACAATCCTGCCAAAGGGGACATCTTTATCACTACAAAAGTGTAAGAAGAAGCAAGGAAGGAGGGATCTAGTAGCACCTTTGAGACTAGTTCATATATTTAAGAATAAGCTTTTGTGGACTCCTGTCTACTTCTTCAGAAGTTAGCATCTGATGAAGTGGAGTGAAATCTCTAAAAGCTTATGCTGAAATATATCTAGTTCTAAAGATGCTGTACATACCCCCCCCCAGCTTTCTTTCTTTTGCTGAAATAGACTAGCATGGCTATCTCCTACTAATGTTGTGGATGAGATTCTGTACGACACAGTATACCACAATTGTTCTGTATGGATCTCCACTACAACTGTGATTTCACCATTCCCTGTAATCATTATTCAACTGCCTTTGTATGGCTGTTGGAGAGCAGGGGAAAGATCAGAAAAGCTTCTGGCGATGTCTTCATAGCTAGACACAGAACGATTAGATTATCTGCTGAAACCTGTCAAGGTGTTCTGGAGGTTTTAGTGAATGACGTAATAATTCAGTCTCTGGCTACAGGCACATAGCCAGATGAGACTACAAATAGTAAAGATAAGCAAAGTATCTGCCCATGCTCTCCACTAGTATCAGCATGGCTGTAGAAGGAGTGCTGTCATGACTAAATAAAGAGGAGCTTTGGTTGTTGTGGAAGGTAGAAGAGAATACCAACCTCCAAAATGACTAAAAAAAAAAAGATTATGTATAAATTTTACTTATGCATATGCCAATAACAAGAAGCCAGAGTGTCTGTGTATGTGTTAAAAGAGTTTAAGAGAAATTGATTTATGAACCAAATTTTCTTCTTTTCAATACAGATACTTTGCTTATCTATACTGTTGCCCAATTTAATTTGATTTGAAAATCTTTTAAACTTTTTTTAGACATATTGGAACAAAAAAGTCAAGAGATGAGTTAATAGGACCAACAAAAGCCTATTGGTGCATAGGGGGTTGTAAATTGAAACAGGACCTCATTGCCTTAATTTCCCAGATTTTGAAGTTCTTGTAAAGACATTAAAATATTTAAATATTAATGTATAATTATAGGAATTAAAACCCTGTTCAGGCAAATAGAAGTGGCAATTGGAATTGTGATCAAAACCAACTTCTGATCTTGAATAATGGTTTGTTATTCACAGCATGAACATGACTACAAATTTTAAACCTTTAACTCCCAATTGTCTGCCATTTTTATTACTTGCAATTAATTCTGTCAGTACGCTGAACAGATGTGTGTAAGATATCTTCAGAGAACTGTATTTTTGTCTAAAGTACAGGAACTGCTTTTATATGGCGAGTTATAAGTAATAATGCTAGTATGGCTAGTAAAATGTTTACGGACCACTCGCTAAGCAACTCACAAATGGAAGACCCCCATAACAGGCGAAAAAGTGAATGTATTGATATTTTCCCCTCCTTTTGTGTATGAAAGCAAAATATGACTTGGTACTTAACTGACGACCTCTGCAGCAGTGTTTCCGCATGCTAAATAGATGACACACCAAGGATATAACGTGCATACGTGTGTGCTTTTGCACATATCGTTAAATATCTCTTTTGAGCATTTAGTCTACTGCAGTTGGAGTCAACAGTTAACATCAAGAAGGTGGTAAGCTCTGCAGGCCAAACAGTTACATATTTGGTAGCTTCTCAATTGGACTGTTCAGCTGAAGAGTGGAGAGATTCTAGCAGGGTGTAACCAGCAAGAGCAAGACTTTGGATTGCTCAAAATGGTGTATAACTGGATCCTGAGAAAGTTCTGTGCAGGTGACAATGTACTTCTTGACTCCCTCTACCTTCAAAGTATAAGGGAGCTTCATGTGCTATGTATTCTGCACTCCCCTCCCCAACATTTGAATCCATCCTTGACTGAATGTAATTCCCTTGTTTAAGGTGCAGTGTTGGTCAAATCCTAACAGCTGATGGCAAACTTTAGCTCCCTTCTTCTCCCCGCTGAAAATGCAACTTGATGGAATAGTCACAGCTTTCAAAACATGCAACATGTCATTCTGCATATGTCCCTCCTTTGAACATAGTCTTCAGTCTAGGTAATCATAGAATCATAGAGTTGGAAGAGACCACAAGGACCATCCAGTCCAACCCCCTGCCATGCAGGAGCTTACAATCAAAGCACCCCTGACAGATGGCCATCCAGTCTCTGTTTAAACCTCCAAAGAAGGAGACTCCAGCACACTCTGAGGGAGTCTGCCCCCCCACCCCCAGTTGAATAGCTCTTACTGTCAGGAAGTTCCTCCTAAAGTTTAGGTAGAATCTCTTTTCCTGTAGCTTGCATCCCTTGTTCTGCATTCTGTTCTCTGGAGCAGCAGAAAACAAGTTTGCTCCATCCTCAATGTGACACCCCTTCAAATACTTATACAGTACAGGTCTATCGTATCACCTCTTAACCATCTCTTCTTCAGGCTGAATATACCTAGCTTCCTAAGTCTCTCTTCATAGGGCATGGTTTCACACCCCTTCACCATTTTGGTCATCTCCTCTGGACATGCTCCAGCGTGCCAGCATCCTTTTTGAATTATGGTGCCCAGAACTGGACACAGTATTCCAGGTGAGGCCTGACCAAAGCAGAATTGAGTGGCACTATTACTTCCCTTGATCTGGATGCTATACTTCTATTAATGCAGCCTAGAATTGCATTGGCCTTTTTAGCTGCTGGATCGCACTGTTGACTTGTATTCAATTTGTGGTCTACTTGGAGTCCTAGATTGCTTTCACATGTAGTCTTGTTAAGCCAAGTGTCCCCCATCCTATATTATTATTATTATTATTAACCTTTATTTATAAAGCGCTGTAAATGTACACAGCGCTGTACATACAATCTTTTTAATTAGACGGTTCCCTGCCCTCAGGCTTACAATCAATATCTATGCATTTCCTTTTTTTTTTTTTTTTTGTCTCAGTACCTGACATTTCTCTGTGTTGAATTTCATTTTGTTAGTTTTGGCCCAACTTGCTAATCTGTTAAGGTCATTTTGAATTTTGATCCTGTCCTCTGGGGTATTAGCTACTCCTCCTAATTTGATAGTATCTGCAGATTTGATAAGCATGCCCTTTATTCTTTCACCCAAGTAGTCATGTAGTAATCATGTAGATCTACCAGATTTGTTCAGAGTCCTGAGTTCTGTTGGCTGGCTGTAACCATTTTCCAACACCATTTGAATTATGGAAACAGGTCAGTGAAAAAGAAAGACTCATCTGATTGTAATATTTGGGGTGTACTATGACCTCACTGCTTTTATGCCCCATCAGAATTTGGAAGAGTTCTTTCCCCCTTAAAATTATAACTCCCAAAATGCTACAGCCAGCACAGCCGATCTAAAAGAGTAGATTTTCTAAGCAGTGCTTACTGTTCGCTGAGAATTCAAAGATATAGCCATGTTTGTCTGTAGAATTAGTATGTAGAGAGATCTTGTACCACCTTTGAGACTAACTGAAATAAAGAAGTTAGCATCATGAGCTTTCGTAGACTTGAGTCTACTTCCTCACTAAATGAATCTAAGGAAGTAGACTGAAGTCTATAAAAGCTCATTTTATTTATTTATTTATTTACGGTATTTATACTGCGCCTTTCAACCGTAAAGGCTTTCAGAGCGGCTTACAATTATTATTATTTTTAATTAGATGGTTACCTGCCCTCAAGCTTGCAATCTCAAAAGACATGACACAAAATGAGAAGGGAATGGTGGTGGGGAAGGGGATCAGGTCCAGTAGTTCTTCTTTCCCTCTGAGGCCTGGACCAAGGCAGATGGACTGGAGGGAGTTGGCTCTTCTTCTTAGTTCAGGTCAGGCCCAATGCAGCTGGGCCTGCATCTCTCCCTCCATGGCCAGATGGCACCAGATGCACTCCTGCTGCCAACTTCTTTATTTCAGTTAGTCTCAAAAGTTCTACAAGATCTCTCTACATACTGTCCACTGAGAACATTAAGATGTATGTGAGGAACTATGTTGACAAGGAAAAAAGGTCACATAGTTTTTTGTGGGGTTTTCAGGCTATGTGGCCAACTGGCCATGTTCTATAAGAGTTGGTCACTGATTCTTCAGTGCATGTACAATCTGTTTCACTCATAAGCATTCATATGAATTGAGTGGAAATTAAGTAGTAAAAGACATGTTCTTCCAGTGTCTTCCCATGGCTTCTTTGCTCATGATTTCCACACTTGTACAAATTGATTTTTTGCCACTGTCTCATCCTTAAACACTTTAGCCTAAGTCAAGGATCCAAAAACTGAGTGCTCAGAAGGCCTTGATGTGTTTCTTGGAGTTGACATGATTTTGTTCTATAGGACTTTGTGATAAAGTGTACTTATAAAACAGTTGATTTGACTTCGGCACCAAAAGAGAGCCAGAATTGGTCCTAATACCTGCCCCATTGGCCCCGCAGAAATATTCTAGTTTGACACCACTTTAACTGCCATGACTTAATGCTATGGAATTCTGGGAGTTGTACTTTTGTGAGAGATTTAGCCTTCTTTGTCAGAGTGCTCTGGTGTCACAACAAACTACAATTCCCATAATTCCATAGTATTCAGCCATGGCAGTTGAAGTGGCATCAAACTGGATTATTTCTGCATTGCAGATGCTGACTTTGTAAAGAGAGCTCTATTTACAATCGGACTGCCAGATCGGGAGGGTAGCCATCCACAGACTCAGACATCTGTGGATTGTCCTGGCCCATTGTTAGTGGAGGCACATGCACAAAGCCACATTGATGCAGCCGTGCACACTTTGCTGCCCATTGACTGTTATGGGGCTCTTGACCATGCACATTTTCTTCTCAGATTCTTTTCCCCTGGAGAAAACCCCCACGGATGGGAAGAGTGCGGTGTATTTAAATTTATTTACATTTAAAGTAAGGATTCCTTAAAACAGAGGGTTCCTTAGAACAGAGGCTGCCACAGAGGAGGTCTTGCAAGACTTTTCAGATCTTGCAAATGGAATAATCTAATACACACACACACACACACACACACTGTAAACCTAACCCTAGTTGTTCTCCACGTAGCAAAAATACTTGTATAAAAATGAAAAAGAAACATAAAGCAGGCCACATAGACATGTTTAAAATGTGTTGGTGAGTTTTATAAGCTGACCATCTATAGAGATGGTTGAGATATTCTTCTCTGTTTGCAAAGAAAAAATGAGGAAACGATACTTGATTACTTCGTAAAGGGCAAGTCATTCATGTACATGTTTGGCAGGAAAGAGTGAACTCCTGAATGGGCAAACTGAGGCTACACCCATTTTACAAGAGTGAAATGGTGTAACCAATGACCTAATCCCTGTAGTACTGAAGAGTAGGTTAAGAGGCTGTGGCACAGGCCAAACTGGTCCAGAGACACTGGCAAATTCAGTATCACACCCTGGTCAAGTTTTTGTTTTGTCCTTTGTTATTGTTTGAGTGTAGTCCAGGAACCACATGAGGCTGTTTGCCTTTCTGTTTGAAGCCTCTGTAGCATCTGGGATATTTTCTGGAAGTGCAAGAAGGGATCCATGCCACAAACTTTAGCAACTCTGACAGGACCCTTGGCTTGTTAGGAAAGTGGCCTGCTACTCTAGATCAAGAAGTTAATATGATGATATTTCCACCCTATGGAAGCATCATAGCAGGTACACACTACATATATTATATGTTGGCAGATGTTCTGATATCTTAGTGGATTGGACGTGTTGCCATATTAAGGTTTGCATTTTAAGAATTCTGACCATGTAGGCAGTTCTGAAAGTGATAGGAATATTTGTATATTTCAGCATAAAAAAGAAGAAAGAAAATAAAGGAGAGGGGAGGGAAGAGAAAGGGACCCAGCAGCCTTTTAAAGGCCAGCACATTTTATTATGAGCTTTCATGGAGTTTAATCCACTTCTTCAGATGCACAGCATTCTTAATCTGTAATATTTATCTGCAATATTACATGTGGCTATAATCTTGTACTTCATCAGTGCATTTGAAGAAGTGGATTGAAATCCATGAAAGTTTATGCAGTTGATTTTAAAGATGCTGTTGGAGTCCCCCTCTCCCTCCCTCTTTCCCCATTTTTATGAGCAAATGGGTTTTTCATGATGTTCTGTACAAATGTGGAGCATTTAATAAAACAAAATTCTGGTTTCTTGGTAATTTTTGTTCCAGTTTCCACATGGTTATATCTAAACCTGCATTCTAACAGTTCTTTATCAAAACATCCCAGCAAGGTCAGTTCAAGCCTAAGAGAATTTTAGATAGCAGGTCAAAAACTAAAACCCATAGATATGGGGCTCAAATATGGTAGCATTCTTACTGTATAGATGGCAGAGTTAATGTATTTGAATAGGTTTGAACTGTTTTCAGAATGACCTCTTGAAATGTCTACTGAGATTTTGCAGAGTAGATTTCCTCAAAGTATTTAGTACTCTTGACTGTGCCTGAAATGTTTGTCATATTAATGGTATACATGCAGGTGTGAAGGTTGTTGCGAGAGAAATAGGAAAATAATTTGAAAAATCCTGTTGTGACATAGCCATAGCATTACGGTAGGTTCTCACATAGTCAGTTAAACATGGTGTTACTTTGTCTTGTCGTCCAGGAGTGCAGCATCCAAAGGAAAAGGTGCATGAGAAGTCCTACAGCCTCTCTAGCTGTCTGTCTACTTCAACACTGTGATACTGTTCTTCCATTGGAACCTGAAAATCCCTGATCCCATCTTTGTGGGGCCACAACGTTTATACCCACTCTTAGAAATCGATTGTTTATGTGAGCTGTTCTTTTTTTCATGCAAGCTTGGAAGCCACTGATGGCAATATACTGTGAAGGCTTTGACATATTGCTATAATAACATTATTAAATAGTTCCAGCGATTGTGTATCTCTAGCAACAATCTAATATGCAGAATCTCCCAGGGAATCTCAGACCTGTCAACTTGCTGCTGTTGGAAAATTTGATTTTGCTTGGAAGCGAGCAGCGCCTTCTTCCCTGTGGGCAGATCCAAATCACCACCTTCCCTTGTTTATATACAGTTTCACCTTCTTTTCACCTACTCCACCCTTGCTTATTGTTTTTAGCATTCCTAAATTGTCTTCTAAGTCTTCACTACACAGATCTGTGTATTTAGCCACTGGAGACACTTTAAACAGAGATTCAGTTGTAGATTGAGATAATTTCCCCCCCTATTTTCTTTATCACATTTTCTCCAAATTGCTCATGCTGGTGTATATATTCTGTCCATATTTTTATCCTCACGACAGCCCTGAACTGTAGGTTAGACCATGGTGAATAGACATCCAGTGAGCTTCAGGGCTGAATGGGGAATCTGGGTTACAGTATCTCATTACTAATGTGGTTTTCTGCTGGCCTAGTACTACTCCGAACCAGCAGAAGGCAAATTATGGCCCACATGCTATTTCTATGGCCCTCAACCTTTCCAGACTTTCCAAGACTGTTCTTTTGCTGATCACAAAAGAGAGTGAAATCACCAGGAATAGTAACTCATCTTTTAAGTAAGATTTGGGACCCTCCCCTTTCCCCAAACAACTTCTCCTTTTCAGAACTGGAAGTGGACTGAATTTTATACTGTACATCCCAGCAGCCCCTGGAAGGTCTTGGGGATAGAAAATTGGCGCTTAGACTCACTGCAGTTGCCAACCTCTGCCATTAACTATTACACCACAGCAGTGCAAATCAGAAGGGCTTATCCTCCTAACTGTCTTCTCCAAGCTTGGACCTGCAAGTTTTGGTGATGGGACTCTAGTCGGTTCAGTGGTCATGAGCCATAGGTGTTTCAGGAAGAGTTTCAGCCTGTGTTTTTCTTTTCTAAGTCTCACTAGAGGAAGGAACTACAGGGAAGCTAGCCACTATGGGAAGCTGCTTAAAAACAATCCAGGATGGGCAATTGCCATCCTAGTTGGGGGTTACATCGACCTTCCATGTAAGGTTGGAGACCCCATTGTGCCCTGTTCCATCCCCATTTCCCCCTTGTTTTCTGCTTTTTTCTTTTCCCCATTTTTTTGTCCAAAAATGCCCCCCCCTGAGTACTTAGGAGGCAATTTTAGCATCTGTTGGGCAACTTCTGGGCTGTTTTAAACCCAGAAGAAGAATTATTTTTTAGAAAATGGAGACATTTTGGTCAAAATGTTTTAAAAAGAAGCTTGGGCGGGCAGTTTTAGCAGGGCTGTTGGTCCCTCAGAAGCAAGTTTGGAACCACATGCAGCTCGCAGGCTATACTGTACTTTCCTCACATACATTGTACAGTAAATCATTTCCTGATTGTGGAATCTGGAATCTGCTATTTATTAGCACAAAATTGCTGTATTTGAATTGTGGGGGTCCCCATTCTCATTCCCTAGAATCCCCTTCACCATCTGGGTAATATTTCAGGGAGCCTGGAGGACCTGTTAGAAGTGGATTCCTCCGTTCCCTCCTTCTTACAGCAGCCCATTTGCTTGTGCTGATCTAGGTCCAGCTGGAGGTTTGCTCTTTGGCCTGAGCTAGAAGGAGAATTGGAAACTGGGTTCCATTTAATGGATTACTGCAGTTTTAGCCTGTCTTTCCTCCTGATACAACTGAAGCCGAGATTATTTGCTAGGATAAGGACGCAGGTAGAGCAGTGTTGACTCCACAAGATTCTCAGGTTAAGACTTGGGGTATTTGAGTTGGGGAAAAGGCTCATCAGGGGAATGCTGGGCTTGTGACAGGAGAAGAAACCGTGGCAGAAAAATTGGGGAAGGGGTATACAATCAATGAGAAAGTTAAATGAGTGAACACATTTTGGGTTTGTTTTGTTGAGAAACCGTTATGTACATTCCAGCTACTTAATTTTCCATTCCATGGAATTTTTAAACAGCAGCTCTATTTATAAAAGAGGGTGCACTGGTAGGGATCACATTATCCTTGTTGTATCCATATCTGAAGAATTTATGAAGCAGGATTTACAAAGCCCTTTAAGTATGTTTATCTTATGATAGGGAGTAGAGGGGAGTAGAAAAGTGACTTCCTAAATATGCAAGTGTTAACATAGAAACAGGAAATAAAGACACATGTATCCCAGGCAGTGGAGCTAAATATACAATTATACAATTAATTTATTGGTCTGTTGTCAGCTGGCCTGTGCTCTTGGTTATCCTGGGACAGGAAACTGAATTCATTTCATGTTTTGACTTTGTTAGTGTATTTAAGTGGTGGACCAGAGGCTGAAGTGAGTAAGGGCGGTTGGGTGGGTGGTAGAGTGTCCTTAATCCTTAAGACTTGGTGTTTTGTTATCTCCTCAGAAATTATGGTTTGTAAATGGTCTGGGAAAAAAATGGTAGAGAAATTTTACCGGTCAGTGACCCAAGGCAGTTAACAGGGGATTGTAACCAAAACGTTTGGGTAATTTTCTGTGTGCATGTTAAAACAACCACCTTTCTTGAGTAACCTTTTAGTTAAGCATTGACCTAGGGGATATTTTACCCATTCCCATTCATGGTAAATGATAAGACTTGGTGACTGCAAACTGTTTGTCCTTGACTAGTATAAGACACTGTCTATAATTGTTGTATGTGGCAGTGGATATTATACTAGACACCATCACTTCATTGACATCCAGAGGCTGATGCCAACCATCCAACTCATATTTTCAGGACCACTAACATAACCACAAAGCATACTGCTAGTCTTTTTTTGGTGAGGCAGACAAGTTCAAGATCCCACAACTGTGGTCACATTATGTCATTGCCTACTGCTTTTGTGTGCTGCTGAATGCCAGGGTCACATTTCTTGATTGTCAATGTGCTCTTATATACCTAAAACTATGGTTGTTCTTTGCTTTGTTTTTTAGTACTGAAGTTGCTGTATACTGTAATGGAGCTTTTCTTACTGTGTTGTCATGCCTTTTAGCCTAAAGCTCAAGAAGGCAGATGCTTAAGAAGTGTTGAAAAGCAAGTATGATGCAATCCATAAAAATGAATAGCAGAATTTGAGCATCGTGCTGTGATGTCGAATATGAAATGTTTGGATATTTTCACTTAAAACAGAGCTAGGAAGTGGGTCTGTAATCCTATAAGTTCTTCCTTGTTGAGTTTGCTTCAAAAAACATTGCTTGCTTTGAACAGGAACATCCTGGTCTGTATTCACGTTTCACAATTTTGATTAAAATGCTCTGTAACCAATGCCAGCTTGTATTCTCTGCTACAAACACTGCTGCCCTTGATATGCTTCATCTGTCGTTTGTGAAACAGTACATAAAAATCTTCTTGTTTCTTTTGGGTTTGGAATGCTGGGAGTGTAGGCTGTTGTGGAGAACACTTGTATGTCTCCTGGGAAAGACACTTTGCGTTCAACAGATAGCACCATTGTTTGGTAAAATCTGCAGTCTGTAAATTGTGGTGACATTGGGCTCAGTGTTTAAAATATGTAAAGAACTAAAGATGGGTTGCCAGAAGTCGACAGGCAACTTGAAGACAATGAGCAGCAGCAAAGATGAGAATTTAAACAGACTGAGTTATCAGAAGCTTTGGTTTTCAGCAAAGGAATGAAATGTATATTTTGGCCATATATCTTGGATTTTGCTAGTTTGGTGAACACAACAAGGACTTTATTTTTATTTACTATGTAATCATCTAAAAATACAGGACCTTACTCAATGAGGACCAAATCTGTAAACAGCATTCATGGTGGAACAAGAAAAGAAAAATTAAGGAAGGGTAAGGTATTGTTGTAAAATACATACTTACTTGTTCTGTATGTTTTAGGTAATAGGCATTTGATATTGTAGGGCCTAGTACTCTGTTGCTTATGAACATTTATCACCTTTGAAATTGAATTTGCTTCAAGTAAATGTGGTTAGATTAATCTGCATGTGAGTTATTTGTCTTTATTTTTAGTGAGTTTCCTGTAATTTCTAAAGAATTATCCTACAAGTATCTCTTATGCTGGTGTTATGTTTGCAAATGCAACTTTATTTTACTTGACCTCAGATGAAACACTCTTTTTAAAAGTTGTAAATAAAATAACCACTTAATGGTCTGTAGCTTCTACAGCATGCATGTTTGTGATATCAAACTTAACCTAGACAAAAATGTCTAGGTAAAATGAGTACTGCAGAAACAAAAAGAGATTTTATCTAAGTGAAATGCCTTCAATGATCCAATTTAAACAAACAAGGGACCTTTTTGTTTGTCTGATTTACTGAATTTTGATTTTTCATGGGACTGAATTGACTAAAAATCTAGCTAAAATAATACATATACAATATATGGTGTTTAATGCTGTGGTTTTAGAGAGCAATAAGTACAGTACTTCTAATGCTGAAACATGGTTATATATTAACTGTTTTTAAAAGTCGGGCAGAGACATGACTTCTTTACATTTCTGTTGTACAAGGGTCATTCTCCCCTAAACATTTAGGTTGTGGAGCGGGGGGGGGGGGGCGATTTAAACTATTTTTTAGGCAGCTGGATAATTTGTGGTACATTGGCAGAGGGTTTTAGCCAGCATTTTGTAAAAAAATGTTATTGTTATCAATTCTGTTATACTGATCACTTATTTCTCAGACTTAGTATGAGTCTAAAGTAATACTCCACCTTTGGTAAGTCCTTTCTGTAGTTCTGCCGACCAGTGTTGATGGTTTGTCTATAAATCCTTGTTCTGTAACAAATTCAGTGTAGCTGTAGCGTTCTACTTTTACATGCAGGTTATCTGAGTGTGCAAATTATGCATTTGGCTGTATCCTCACTACCATTTTGCATTTGGCAGTAGCTGCTATTTTGCACTAGCTTCTTTGTGGTGCAAGGAAAAAAACAGCAAAGTGGATCTGGCAGGTTGGAAAGCTGTCTTCCTCTGTTCTTAAGGGGGAAGATGGTACAGTATATATGGAATTCTTTTTGAAAAGTGGTGTTGCAGATGACAAACATCTGTTGCTACTGCCTACAGTCAGCAGCTTATGTTGCTGAACATTTGTGGAGTGGAATGTGGAAACAAGAAAGAATTTGAATGATGTGATGAAAACCAATTGTGACCTACAGTTTCCTCACTGCTAGGTAATCCCCACAGAGACAAATGAGTCACAGGTGGAAGAGAGCCAAATCAATACTTTTCCTTTTGTCTTTCACATGGGAAAAATATGCTGTTCACTAGTAGTTAGTTTCTTTCTTTTCTCAAAGAGTTAAAGATGGCAACTTCCATGCTTAGAGGCAGTTTGTACACTGATAGGTTTGGCAGTCATGCCAATCAAAGTGTCAGTTGTGTCTTTTTGCCACACTCTGTAAGACTTTGAGTATAATCTAGGAGGCCAGTTTCTGTCTCCCATTTTGAAGAATTATGGTAATCTGTCAGGGATGCTTTGATTGTGAATTCTTGCATGGCAGAGGGTTGGGCTAGATGGCTTTCATGGTCTCTTCCAATATATGATTCTGTGACTCTATATTATTCTCCCATTTCTTTAGTAAGCTAGTTTCTGGAGGCCTCCAGAGGTTAGTTGTATTGTATTAGATTTATGTTCTTTTGTTTCCTAAGCTCTATGCTTGCTGCTCCTGCTTAGGGAATGATTCTTCTGTATCTTTTCCATCTCATAGAGGCAGACCTTGCACCAGCCAAAAGTCCTGTTTGGGAATCATGTTGTATTGTTATTTCAGACGTGTTGCAGCTTCCCAGAATTTCAGGCATGATTCATTCCCAGATGTAACTGGCTACTGGATGACTCAAGTACTAACCAGGTTTAACTTTATTTATTTCCAGAATCAGACAACACTCTTTCCATCTGGGTTAAGGCAAGGCTTCTTGTGTGTGTATCGGGTACCCAGAAGCTTATTTGGTTGCTGTGTGCCTTCAAGTCATTTTTGACATATGGTGACCCTAAAATAAACCTATCACAGGATTTTCTTGGCAAGATTTATTCAGCGGGGGGATTGGCCTTGTCTTTCTCTGAGGCAGAGAGAGTGATTTGCCCAAGGTCGCCCAGTGGATTTCCATGGCCGAATGGGGATTTGAACTCTGGTATCCAGGGTCAGAGTCTAGTATTTAAGCCATTACACCACACTGGCTTTCATTTATTCCTTCTGCAGAATTTTTCTGCTTTGTCAAAGCGTTGGATTGCATTGTAGTACCATTCCTGAAGTTGGACAACAGTTCCCTACAGCTTAATCCCTCACAGTCAATAATGAAGGATGATGGGGGTTGTCACCAGTCTATCTGGAGGGCTGCAAGTTACTCACTCTGCCCTGATGGAAAACAGATTGGAAATGTGAGAGAAGTTAGGATGTTTCATAAATAGGGATGTGAAAAACGTTCAGTCTTTATTATACCGTGTTTCTGTGAATCTTACTTGCATTCTTGCCCCATCCTCAATTAGTTCAGATTTGACCTTTTTTTCCTTTCTGCATGGAAGTGTGTGCATGCACATTGATTTGCATTCATTTTTCCTAATGTACATATATTTTATATGCATATTTCACACTGACAGAAGTAATTTTGTGCGTATTTTACAATTGTCCCCATCTGTTTGCTTCCCACCTTTAATGTGTGGAGCTCTATTAAGACCTGCAAAGGTTCTCCTTACTTTAATACTAGAACTTTTCTCGACTGGCTTAGATCTTATTTGTCTGGCAGATCTTTTGCAGTGGTTGCAGGCGGTCAGACTTCATGTTCCCTTATCTGTTGGAGTTCCCCAGGGCTCTGTTCTGGGTCCTCTTCTGTTTTCTCTCTACACACTCTCCTTAGGTAAATTCATTAGCTCTTTTGGTTTTTCCTACCATCTGTATGCCGATGACACCCAGCTGTATCTTTCCGCCCCCGACCTTTCTCCAAGGCTTGAACAGCAAGTTTCTTCTAGTCTCACGGCTGTCTCGCAGTGGATGCACCATCGGTGTTTGAAGCTCAACATGTCCAAGACGGAGCTTTTTGTCTTTCCTCCTAAGCCCACCCTTCAACACTCCTTTTTTGTCTCTGTGGACAACATTTATATTCAACCAGTCCAGCAAGCTCGCAGTCTTGGTTTTATCTTTGATTCTTCTCTGTCATGTATCCCTCAGATCCAGACCACAGCCAAGGCTTGTAGATTCTTCTTATACAATATTGCCAGAATCCGACCATATCTTACCGTCTCCACTGCCAAGATCCTGGTCCATGCCCTAGTGATCTCACAACTTGATTACTGTAACGTCTTCCTGGCTGGGCTTCCTCTTTCTCACCTCCGTCCTTTAATCTCTGTCCAGCATTCAGCTGCACGCATTATCACTTCCACCCACCGCTCTGCCCACATCTCTCCTGTGTTGGCATCCCTTCACTGGCTCCCACTCCCTTTCCGCATTCAGTACAAGCTCCTGCTGTCGACATTTAAAGCCCTCCATGGGCTCGCCCCTCCTTACTTATCAGACCTTCTTTCTCCTCACCTTCCCAGTCGGGCCCTCCGGTCTGGTAGTCAAGGTCTGCTGTCTCAGCCCAGGATTTCCTCTGCCCCATCTCGGATTCTCCCCTTTTCACTCGCTGCCCCTCACTCCTTTAACCTTCTTCCCCCGCGAGCAAGAGCCATCATTTCTTAAACCAGCTTCAAAACAGAGTTGAAGACCATCCTGTTCCGAGAAGCGTTCCCAGGCATTGCATAATTGTCACTTGTTATTTGATGTTCTTTTGTTGTCTGTTTTATTGAATCATTTCCTGTATTGCTATGTATTTTATATGTATTATCCTACTAGAGAGGCAGGCTAGCTCCAACAGGCCTCCCTGGTAGAAGATTAGCCATCCATTAAGAAGCCAAACCCTCCCTCCAGTCCATCTCCCTTGGTCCAGACCTCAGAGGTAGAGAAGAGCCTCATCCCCTTCCCCACCACCACTCCCTTCTCCTTTTGTATCATGTCTTTTTAGATTGTAAGCCTGAGGGCAGGGAACCATCTAATTATAAAGATTGTATGTACAGCGCTGTGTAAATTTACAGCGCTTTATAAATAAAGGTTAATAATAATAATAATAATAATAATAATAATAATAACTGTTTATATTTTATTCTGACAATAAAGCAATATCATAGATATGCCAGGATAAGAATGGTGACAGGCAAGGACATGCAGAAGGCTGGCACAGATATATTTCTGATGGTTGAGATTGTTAGTATATCTATTCTGAGTGTAAATCCATATGGAAAGGCCTTTCTCCACAGATTTTCTTTAAGGCAATATCTGAAGCCCTCACTTTGAAAAGTGTGTCATCTCCTTGTGATTTCCAAATAGTTTCATTAGATTCTAAATAATCTTAAGAGTCTCATTTTAAAGTAAAAACTGTGAGATGAAAGAGAACCTCAAATGTTCATAATACTGTATCTCAGTTCAGTCATCTTGCTTCAGTCTATGAAATAGTTTTGGAAAACCAAAGTTGGCCTGGAATACCTAGTCTGTGTGTGGGAGGGTGTGAGATCACTTTTGCAGTATCTACATACAGCTGCCAAGCTGGGAACTGTGGATCTTTTGTATACTGTTCTCAGAATTGTAGCTACTGGTACATTAATTTTGGTCAAGCTTTTTTTTTTGGGGGGGGGAGTTGATCTGGTATCTCATATATCAGATACAGTGAGAAAAAGGATGATACAATATCACCGTCAACCCATTTTCAGCTTCAGAACTGATATCATTCCTTCACTTGGTGTGTATGTTCCTTCAAGTCACCTGTAGACTTATGGCAACCCCATGAATTTCATAGGGTTTTCCCAGGGAAGGAATAATCAGAAGTGCTTTTGCCAATTCTTTCCTCTGTATAGCCTATAACACATGGTATTCATTGGCATTCTCCCATCCAAGTACTAACCAGAACTGACCTTGCTTGGTTTCCAAGTGACCTTGGTGGTTTTAAGCTGTTTAGGCTCTTTATATGCTGGCCTTTTTTTCCTTCAGTTTCTTGGGTTAACGGATATAAAGGAAAATAGGGATCTTATAGCTTTTTAATAGCCCTATCCATTAAAGAAATTCTGGCAATATGTCACGGACCCTCCACATTCGCTGGGGTTAGGGGTGCCGGATCCCCATGAAAGTTGAAAAACCTGCAAGAATACCTCTCTAGGAATCTCTAAGTCCTCCAGCACAACTCCATGATCAACATCTACTGGAAATTGACCATAGAGATCCCTAGAAAGAACATATTAATCAATTTTGTGAACATTCAGATTTGCAAAAGTCAAAGCTGCAAACATGTAGGGCTTGACTGTATTGAAAAGGGGTGAGAGAATTTAGTGCCTGCTGAAATTTCTTATTCTACATAAATGATAAAAAATATAATAATTTTCACCCTGCTGTGCTTTTACAACTTTCTTTTCTTTCTCTTACTCAAAATGGTCAGCAATCAACTGTAGTGCCACAGCTGTGATCACTTGTTCACTCCAGCTCACCAGTTAGAAAGTAAAACAAAAAGTTTTAATAATTGACTTTTGATATCTAGATTTGGTGCTTCAAGAAATGATTAATTTCAAATGTGAAAATGTATAAATCATCCTCATAAATTAGAATGAAATTCCTCCCCCTCATTTCTAATACCTATTTTAATTTCCGTCCATTTCATGCTGCTTCTAATATATCTCATGTGAGGCTGGATTAACATAATATTAAACTGTCAAAGTGGCTTGCAAGAAGGCTTAAGATGATTGTCAAAAGTAAGGAGGATTATTTCATGTCCAGGAAAGTACAATGTTTTATGTAACAAACGTAGCATGTTATCAAAAGCTATGGAACATGTCAGATTTTATTAATGTTTTGGATCCCATAGGGAAAAGAAGGTCAAAACTTGGTATAAATCTGTCCTTCTCTTGAAAACAAACACAAATATAAAATAAAGCAAGTTCTTCAACCTTTGAGTGAAAAGGCTGCAAGTTCTAAATTCCCTATTTCCTAATTCTGGACAGATATTTGGGAGTTGCGTTATTGTGAGTCTACTCAAGCCTTTTCCTTATCATATGCTTTTGGACAGAGTATTTTTAGCATCTAGCAAATGAACTACTTTCAATAAAATTTCCCAATTTGTAATTTGTGTGTTTTGTGTCAATGTATACCATATATACTCGACTATAAGTCGACTTCATGTATAAATCGAGGGCAAATTTTGGGACCAAAATTATGGAGTTTGCTATGACCCATGGATAAGTCGAGGGTAGAATTTAGGAGCATATGACAAAGGATCTAAAGGATGAAGCAAAGCAAAACAGTGTCAAAGAACTATTCCAGCAGACATAACTTTGAGCTCACCCTTAAGGCTAGATGGATGAGAGAGTAAAGGGAGGGGGTGTCAATGCTTTCAGGACAGATTATACTCTTGCTTTTCACCAGGGGATGGTTCCTTTTAAGATACAGTACTTACATTGACCCGTGGATAAGTCAACTCAGATTTTTGGGGTCAATTTTTTGACCTAAATTTCTAGACTTATACTTGAGTATATACAGTATTTGTTTTGAAACAGTTTTTAAAGACACAATATGTTGTATGCTAAGGTGCCACTCAATAAACAAGAGTAATCCTGTTTGCAGAAGGGATTTAGGTCCCACAGAACTTCATTCAAGCCCCTGGAACAAATGTTGCTCAGTCAAGTCTTCCATTGTGAATTATATTACATGAATTAATGTGAATTAACAGAATTTATATTTATTTATATTTGTAATTTATGCAGTCGCCCCTCCTAACTTGTGGATCTGAGATCCACGACCTTGAATATCTGCGGAGGGACAACCTGCACTACTTCCAATGGGGAGTGTACACGGGGGCGCGTGCCATTCAAGTCTATGATATGGGGCAGGGTGTTATCAGTACGCTGATGGCACCCAAATATATTTCTCTATGTCCCGATCAGCAGCTATGACAACAGATGGCATTTCTCCCCTCAATCAGTGTCTTGAAGCGGTAATGGGCTGGGTGAGGAAAAACAAACTCAAGCTGAATCCAGACAAAACAGAGATACTTACAGTAGGGGCCCCCAAACCAGGTATAGGGTTGCAACCTCCAGTCCTAGATGGGGTCACGCTCTCCACAAAGGACTGTGTTCGCAGTCTGGGGGTGCTCCTAGATCCGTCGCTTCACATGAGATATCAGGTGAATGCAACAATCAGGAGCGCCTGCTATCAGCTCTGGCTGATACGCCAGCTGCGCCCTTTCCTGGAAGTAAAGGACCTAGAAACTGTGGTACATTCACTGGTAACCTCACGACTTGATTTCTGTAACGCGCTCTACATGGGGCTACCCTTGTGCCTAGTCCGGAAACTTCAACTAGTGCAAAATATGGCAGCCAGGTTGGTTGCCAGAAAAAGTAGGAGTGACCGAATAACACCCATGTTAAAATCTCTTCACTGGCTGCCTATTAGTTTCCGGGCACAGTACAAGGTGCTGGTTATAACCTTTAAAGGCCTACATGGCTTGGGTCCAACCTATTTGAGGGATCGCCTGCTTCCATATAATCCGCCCCGCACCCTCAGGTCCTCTGGGAGGAATCTATTGCAGCCTTGAAAAACCAGACTAACAGCTACCTCCCAGAGGGCCTTCTCTGCAATTGCTCCCAAACTATGGAACAGTCTGCCAGACGAGATCCGTCAAATTGCCAGCTTAGACAGCTTTAAAAAAAGCTGTCAAGACGGATCTCTTCTGGCAGGCCTTTCCTGAATAAAAGTGCCCGTCCACAGAATGACTGCCCCCCCACATCATGGATTAGCCCACTGCTCTGTCCTTGTTATCTTTTTATTGTGTTTTTTAATTGTGTTTTTAATAGATATTTTAATTGTACATGTTTAATCCTGTTTTAAGGGGGGGATTTGGGACATAATTTTGTAAATGTGGATTTTAATATGTTGTGAGCCGCTTTGATTGTCTTGTAACAGAAAAGCAGGATATAAATAAAAGTTTTATTTTATTATTATTTTGTTATATGTGCAAGCCTCCATTTTCACAGGGGGGTCTAGAATGGATCCCTCATGAAAACGGAGGGCCAACTGTATTTATATTCTTCTAAGCAGAGTTAAGCAGTTGCCTCACCTGTGATTTTTCTGGCTGACACTGTGGGTGGAGGATGATTTTGTTGTTGTCGTTTCTGACTTATGACTTATCATGGGGTTTTCTTAGCAAGATTTATCCAGTGGTCGTTTGCCATTGCCTTCCCCTGAGGCTGAGAGTATGTGACTTGCCCAAGGTCACCAAATGAGTTTCATGGTTGCATGGGGAATTGAACCGTGTGCTCCAGATTCGTAGTCCAACAGTCAAACCACTATGCCATGCTGACACTCATGGAGTATGATAGGGAGAACAAAACCCAGAACATGAATCGATACAGTAGTGTTAACCTAGGTCCAAAACACACTGCAGAGATAATCCAGTTTGAGACTGCTTTAATCGCTCTGGCTCAATGCTAGCGAATTTTGTAGCTGTCATTTTGTGAGACATTTAGCCTTCTCTGTCAGAGAGCTCTGGTGCCACAATAAACTACAATTCCCATGATTTTCTAACACTGAACCAGGACAGTTAAAACTAGGAGTCTCAAACTAGATTATTTCTGCAGTGTGCTTTTGACTTTATTTCATGATCCACTTGACTCTACATGAAGGGGAATCTAAGACTTGTCACTTGAGAGGATATATTGCTACAAAATGGAGTGAGCTTGAGCCTTAACCTCTGCCTCCTTCATTCAGGAAAAGGTCACTATTATTTCTGAAACTGCACCAATGGAAAATCTTTGAAAAAAGAATTCACAGTCTTGCAGGAAAAGAATGCATCAACAAAGAGAGACTCAAAAACTGACAGTATCAGGCAAGGAAGAGGATAGAATGTGCATTGTGTGGTCCTGGTTAGTACAGAATTAAAAGGAAGGTTTATGTTCACTCAGGGCATTATTGGAGGTAAATTTAAAAGCATATCAAGTGAGTTTGTTAATGTGATACCCATTGGCTGTATTGTTCCTCTTCTCTTTATGGATATTAAGGCTGAGAGAATATAATAATAATAATAATAATAATAATAATAATAATAATAATAATAATAATAATAATGATAATGATAATGATAGGTTTTATTTATATACCGCCCAATCACTGGGAATCCGAGCGGTTTACAATAGAGGGGATAACAGACAGTTATGACTTGCCCAAGATCACATAGTGGATTTTTATGCTTGAACAGGGATTTGAACACTGTCTCCAGAATCATAGTCCAGTGCTCAGACCACTACACCATGCTGGCCCTTACTTGGGAACAACCTGCTAAATGCTCTTACAGTATTTTCAAGCTCACCCCATAAAAGGGGGGGGGGGGGAGCTTTTTAGCAATGCCAGGCATTTTTGAGCTGCTGGATCTCATTACCTAATGCTGCCCCTTAAATTTTAGCCTGAAAATTGGTTTAAGATTTATGTCTTACACCTTTGGCTGTGGCTGGTGCTTTAGTGTAGTTGCTGATGTTTCAATTAATTATTTTGATGGTGATTTATGTTGTACCTTGCTTCACGCACTTTGAAAGTAAAGAATGAGACTAATGGCCTGTTACAGACTGCCAAAATAAAGCTGCTTCGGGTCTCTTTGGAGGTATGCTGTTTAAATGATGCATGCATCCTAATAATCCGGAAGCTGCACCAAAGCTGCACTCCAGTGCTTAGGAATGGAGTGTGGCTTTGGTGCGACCTCCGGACTCTTAGGACCCATGCATCATTTAAATAGCATACCTCCAAAGAGACCCGAAGCAGCTTTATTTTGGCAGTCTGTAACCCCATTAATAGTTTTTTTTTTAAATAAATAAACAAATTGTCATAATTGAGATATGTGTTGCACTGAGGTACAGTCTTCTGTATTGTACTGGATTTCCTAAAAGTTGTGCAGTAAGTTATTTTGGGTGCTGCTAACATGGAAATGGCTACAGTGGAAGACTCTAAATTTATCAATACAGATTGAAAATCCATTCCAGATAAACTTTCCCAGATAGAGAGAGATACCAACTTTCTAACCAAATTCAAACAGATGATCTCATTCCTAAAGAACTGAAGGTGAAAAAACCAGTTATAGTCTATATGCTGCGGGGTTTTAGTGACAGATTGTGCACATGCGCGCACTCTCTTTCTCTTTCTCTCTAAAAAAAAATAAAAATTTGAACTTTCTGAAATTTATATTGATGCTAAGGTGTCAAGAACCTTGAGGGCCGCTTTTCTGGAATTGGCAGGAGTAAGAGAATGTGGGCAAGTCCAAATCTTAGTGGGCAGTGCAATGGTATTCTTACTAATTTGGACATCAGCCATGAGACATACAAAGTACAGCCCAGTCTTCAGTGCTTTTGGCTGTAATCCTGTTGGTCCATGTGTTACCCCTAAATGCAGGCATCCCGGGGGAGGGGGGCACCCACAATTGACTTCATTGGAGGAATATTTTTGTAATGTATAAAATCCCAAGCTAGAAAAATCTAGGAGTATATTTAAAGGCATATATTTAACCAGTTTCATTGTTCATTAGGGGAGGGGGGGATAAGAAGCAGTGAAAGGGCTTGGGTTACTCTTTAAAAGCTGAGATTCTAGTCTATATATAATGGTTTCAAACCAAGAATTCCAGATAACAGATTCCAAATTACTTTAGTATTATTTATGACAGTAAGAGAAACTCAACTGTCACTCAGAGACACACACTCTCTCACACACATACTCAAGGACTAATGATGTAATATCTGGCAGCTGATAGCGATTTCAGAGGGTTTTAGCAGGAGCCTTTACTGGATTCAGGCATGGAGCTCTGAATGGTGGCAGGGTGCATAGATGAGTCTGGCTTAGCACACAGCTTGGACCTGAGTTGCTTGTGTGTGCTGAGGAGGAGTCAAAGGAGAAAAGGATAGAGTGGCTGTCTGTACTCAACCAAGACCAAATTAGGACTGCCCCAAGCAATCATATTTATAGGAAGAAATGTGACCTGAGGCAGTTTCTTGGGAGTTTGGATTATTCCAGGAGGAAGAATAGCCAAAGGTTTGGAGAAATGACAGGGCAATCAGTCCACATCTCACAGAAAAAGAGACCATCTCCAGAGGGAAGTGCCCTTTGATTCCCAACCTTTTTGAAAGCATTGCCCTCCATCATAACACCTATGTGAAGGGATTATGCAGATTCCAGCCTCAAAAGACCTATCCTGCTTATGTGCATGTGTGGGCTAGCACTTCCAAACCAAGACTGCTGGATCTTCCTTGTTTGGGCAGACTGTTGTCCTCACACTGGGGTGTCTCTGGTGGCTATGTCACCAAATATTCCTTTTAATATCACGTTGATATCAAAGATCAAGTACAGGTGAAGAAGGGCCATTCTGTGTGGTAACACATTTGCACTTCTTCCATGATTGTACAGTGAAAGCTTCAAGCAACCTATTTTTCCAGTGCCTTCCTGCCTCCATGGCCACTGTGCATGCAGCCTTTTTCTACCACCATCATCACCTGCCCCAATATAGTTGCACCCACATAGCAACCATTCAAATTCTGGCCTCTGACATTAAGATTCCAATGCTTCTCTGGGAACAGTTTTACTTGCTTTGAACTCCTCCATCCATGTTCATTTGTTCCTAAATAGAAAAACTTCAGTAAAGAAAATTGACCCTAGAAAGCAGATGGTGTGAACTTTCCATTTCCTGAAGGAATAAAACTGCTGACTGGCCCTAGGCATGTTTGCTTCCTTTTCATTCCCTGCCTACATGTTCTAAATCAGTTCTCAACAGGAGCTTCTTCCAGCTGTCTCCAGCTGTGTGGTCAGAATTTGTTCTGGTTAGTCTTGTGGCACACCAAACAAACTAACATCTCGGACAAAGATAAATGGCTATTATTCTGGAATTAACACTTTGAAGAGTAGCATAATGACGACTCAGATGGATATGGGAGACGGACATACTGGTAAAATTTATTCTCTGAATATGGGTGCACTTTGTTTTAGTGGAGTGTAGTAACTGTCTTTTCATCATCCTTTCCAAACCTGACCTGTCCATTTATGATGAAATACCTTAGCCGGCTAACAAATCTTTGGAGAGCCAGATTACAGGCAGCAGCTCTTCCTGTTGGAGGTTTTCTTCCAGCATGCAGTCCAAAGTGAAGAAAAAGAATATCTCAAAAGCAATAGAATCTATGAAAGATTTTCTTTTTGGTAGCAGTCAAAGGTTAAAATGTTCTGATTGCCTAATATATTTTTGTATCCTAACTGTCTACAGGTTCCTTTTAGCAATAGGTGATAATTGCCTTACCTCCTTTCATTTATTTAGCATTTGCTATAAGTTGCATTGGGCTTCATCGTTGTGGCTGATCTGGATACTGCACTAAGCTGCCTTAGTACTTTGGTGAGAGAAAGGTGGAGTATACGATGAGCAAATAAAATAAATGAATAAAATTGGTTCTGGTTCCTTATGTTTGATGTTCTTTAAATACCCTTGGTTAATTGCCAATGCTCTTTTTTCCCCTTTAGGAACCATTAAAATAACTTTCAGGTCTCAGGGAAACCCTCCATAAAAATTACTGTATCTAGAGCAAAAAAACAAACGAACAAAGAAACAAACTTTTTTTCCTATCCACAATATCTCATAGAAACTTTAGCAACCTCTCATGGAACCGTACAGTTCCTAGGAACCCAGATTAACAAAGCCTGTTCTAGATGTTGAAAGGCAACTCCCAGTATTCTTCTGATTTTCTTTGGGACTGCCTGGAAATGTGTCATGTGCTGCATAGTTCTCACTTATAGTTTAAAGGGTGCACGGTCAAAAATGTTACTAAGCATTTAGATGCAATTTTTAATGGTATATTTTAAAATGGCTTTTAGATAGCTCATAGTTTCTTTACATGGTTGGCCCTCCATATCCACAGATTCTTTATCCATGGACTCAACAATCCATGGCTTGAAAGTATTCAAAACAGATATAAATTCCAAAAAGCAATAATAATATATATGGGACACCATTTTATGGTTGTTGTTGTTTGTCTCCAAGTCATTTTTTATTTATGTGACCCTAAGGCGAACTATCATAGGATTTTCTTGGCACATTTCTTCAGCGGGGCTTTGCCATTGCCATCCTTTGAGGCGGAGAGAGCGTGACTTGCCCAAGACTTGCCCACTGCGGTGTTGCCTTGATCTATAAAAACACCCTTTCCTTAACCAGGAACCCTGTCCGGAAAATGGATCACATAGAGTGTGTTTACCTGACCCTGAAGGCCAGAGACAGTTTGGGGATTCTGTTGGTCTACCGGCCACCCCCTGCACTAACAGACTCCCTGGCCAAGCTGACACAGCTGGTCTCGGAGCTGGTGTTGGAGTCCCCTAGGCTTCTTGTCCTGGGGGACCTCAACATCCCCTTCGAGGCCAGTCATGGTCCAACAGGTGCAGCTTGGGAGTTCATGGCTTCCATGACAGCCACGGGCCTGTCTCAATTAGTTTCAGGGCCAACGCATTGTGCTGGTAATACCCTCAATGTGATTTTCAGTACGGACATGGAGTCTCCGTGGGCAGAGATTTTTAATATCTCTCCCTTGTCATGGATGGATCACTTCCTGGTTGAGGCTCGAATCAAGGCTTCTACCATTATTAGGATGGTCCACCCTCGAAGGCTGATGGAACCCAAAAGGTTCCAAGAAGCCCTAGAGGGGTATATGGCTGGAGCTGACGGCGACTCTGTTGATGCCCTGACAAACATCTGGGATATCGATCTCTCCAGGGCTATACACAGTATCACTCCCAAGCGTCCTCTCAGGCCTGCTTCCAAGAAACACCCCTGGTATACGGAAGACCTCAGGGGAAGGAAGCGGGTCCTGCGACGTCTAGAGTGCAAATGGCGAAGACACCAGAACTTAGCCGACAAGACACTCCCGGGCGCTCATTTGAAGGCCTATGGAGTGGCAATGAGTGCAGCAAAGAACTCGTTCTATGCTGCACGCATTGCGTCCGCGGAGTCACGTCCTGCAGAGCTGTTCAGGGTAGTGAGGGAGCTTACTCAGCTCCCTCCTTCCCTGAACCCTATTTTGGTACCATCTAAGGCCTGCTGTGACGAATTTAACAACTTCTTCGCGGATAAAATATCTCGGATAAGGTCTGATCTTGACGCCAGTATTAGCTCAGATTCTAGAGTAGAGGTGTCCAGAGCTTCCGTGGCCCCTGTTATACTGGATCACTTTGCGTTTGTTAGTACCGAGGAAGTGGACAAGATCCTTTGAAGTGTTAGGAAGACGACATGCTCTCTTGATCCCTGTCCCTCATGGCTGGCGGCTCAGGGGGGGATGCAGTCCTAACTATGTTGCACCGCATCATTAACACATCTCTAAGAGAGGGACAGTTTCCATCCAAATTAAAATTAGCTGTGGTTAAACCCCTGCTAAAAAAACCCTCCTTAGACCCCCCGATTCACAATAACTACCGGCCTATATCATTGTTGCCATTTCTGGGGAAGGTGATCGAGAGAGCGGTGGCCTTCCAGCTTCAATCGATCTTGGACGAAACGGATTTTCTGGACCCATTTCAAACCGGCTTCCGGGCGGGCTATGGAGTTGAGACTGCCTTGGTCGCCATAGTTCATGATCTCCGTCTGGGCATGGACAGGGAAAGCATGTCCCTGTTAGTGCTTTTGGACATTTCAGTGGCTTTCGATACCATCGACCATGGTATCCTTCTGGAACACCTAGGGGAGTTGGGTATCGGGGGCACTGTACTCCAGTGGTTCCGCTCCTACCTCTCGGGTAGATTCCAGATGGTGCAGCTGGAGGATGTGTGCTTCGATAAGAGGGCCCTTACATCTGGTGTCCCTCAAGGAGCCATTCTGTCCCCCATGCTATTCAACATTTACATGAAACCGCTGGGAGAGATCATCCGGAGACACGGGGCGCGGTGTTATCAGTATGCTGATGACACCCAAATATGTTTCTCTGTGTCTCCGACTGGTGCAGTAACTAAGGATGGCATCTCTCCTCTAAATGCGTGCTTGGAGTCAGTAATGGGCTGGATGAGGGAAAACAAACTCAGTGTGAATCCAGAGAAAACGGAAGTACTGGTGATAGGTTCCCCAGGTCCGGGTGTTGAGATTTGCCATCCGGTCCTGAATGGGGTCACGCTCCCCTTGAAGGACTCTGTGCGCAGCTTGGGAGTGCTCCTAGACTCTTCGCTCCAGCTGTCTTCTCAGGTGGATGCGGTGGTCATGAGCGCTTGTTATCAGCTTCGGCTGATACGTCAGCTGCGCCCTTACTTGGACCGAAGGGACCTTGAAACTGTTGTACATGCTCTGGTAACCTCTCGATTGGATTTCTGTAATGCGCTCTACATGGGGCAACCCTTGTACCAAACCCAGAAGCTACAGTTAGTGCAGAATATGGCAGCAAGACTGGTCGCTGGTGCTTCCAGGTCTGATCATATAACACCTATTTTGAAAGATCTTCATTGGCTGCCTACTTGCTTCCGGGCCCAATACAAGGTGTTGGTATTAACCTATAAAACCCTAAATGGCTTGGGCCCAGGTTACTTGGAGGACCACCTCTTCCCATACAATCCGCCCCGCACACTCTGGTCAACAGGGATGAAACTGTTGGAGGTCCCTACGTCATGCTGTGCGAGGACCTCACAGAGGGCTTTTTCCATCGTGGCCCCTAAAACTTGGAATAACCTCCCAGATGAGCTCCATTCCGCCACATCTCTAGCTCTTTTTAAAAAGAGCTTGAAGACGTTTTTCTTTTCCCAGGCCTTTCCACCGTGAAACCATCTTATCCCTAGCCTTTTATTGACGACCCTGGATTTATTTATTTTCGATTCCCCTTTACCTCTGGCCCTTGTTGTTGTTTTTTATGCTGTTTTAACGTTGTTTTAATAATTTTTATTGGTATGTTTTACGCCATGGTTGTACGCCGCTTTGATCATATTGTTGGAAAAGTGGGTTACAAATGAATAAATATTATTATATTATTATTATTATTATGCTGGAGTGGAGAATCAAACACTGGTCTCCCAAGTTGTAGCCCAACACTAAAACCACACTGTCCCTCCACTACACTACATCATTGTATTTAATGGGACTTGACCATCCACGGATGTTGTTATCCAAACCCCAGAGGACATCAAGGGCCCGCTGTACTTTTTGCATCTGGTTTATTTCTTTATTTAGTTTACACCCTGTCTTGGTAGCAGTGGAAATGAAAATTTTATTGTGCTGTATCCATTTGAATTTGAATTATTTCAGATTTTTTTGAATATTCTATGGATAATGAGCCAGCATGGTGTAGTGGCAATGGAGAGCAGGGGAGAAGTGATCAGTTTCCAGGAGCCAGATTGAGTCCAAGGGCTTCCCGTTGCCAGAAAACTTAAGCGTAGTCTTTACCCAAGGAGCCACTGAAGTAGTGAAATCCGTTTAGTATTCACAGTGCTTCTCTGAGCTTTATACCTCATAATCTCTCACTCCGTCACTCCTTCATTCCACCTGCCATGTCGAAGAATCAAGCCATTATTTCTGTTGCTTGCTTTTACTTGCCCCTGCTATTTTTCTGTACATGACCTGTGCTTTCTCTGACAGCATATTCGATCTTTCTTAGCTTTCCCAAGGGAGAAAGCAAAGCAACAGGAAAATCTTCAGCTGTTCTAATGCCTTCTAATCTTCACACTTTGCGAATCTGATCTGGTTTTGCAATTTTCAGGAGCTGTAACATCTCAATGTGGACGGTAGTTATTATGTTGCTCTTTAAGTATCTCGGTAAGCTCACCCTAACAGTAACCAGGGGAGATGCTGAGAATAAATCAAATGGCTATTAAAAGGTATGAGACCTATTGTTGAGGCAGAAAATTTATGGCAGAGAGAATGCAGAATTCTAATACTGGTAGTTCTAATCTCCTCATGTATTTGGAGTCTTCCATTGCAATTTGACTTAAGGGGGGAATCCTTTGATGATGATGATGATGATGATGATGACGATGACAGTGATTTCTTACCCACTTCTCCCCATGCATTGAAGCGGGGAACAACAACATGTTAACCCCACAACCTTTTGGGTGTTACCGAGTACTTGCAAGGTGGGGTCACGGTTACTGGGTATGATAGCTGAACAATTCTGGGAGTCGCAGTCCCAAAAAATAACTTTTTCCAATCTTTGTGGCAAGATCTTTGACCAAGCTTATTGGTTCCTCACCTGACACAAATCCAAAGGGTTTGCTAATGTGCATAATTACTTTTTAGCCCTGTTTATGAGGAAAGACAGCTAATAGAAATATCTTGTGGTCGGTGTGTTCACTATTATTGCTCTTTTCATCTAAGAATCCTTCATGAACTTGCAGGTAACTGAAAGTGGGAGAAGCACAACCAAATATGATGTCAGACTGTAGCTCCCAGAATTCTTCACAATTATTAATGCTGGCTAGGGCTGATGACAATTGCATTATTACGCCATCTGGAAGGATGCATGTTGACCACCCTTAACAAAACCCCTACATTGCTAGGAGCTCAGTTAGAAAGTCACTGCCTTAACCTGTGCTGCTTCATGCTTCATGTACTTCACTGCCATGAGTCAGTTTATTCCATGTTGTCTAATGTATAGCAGCTTTAATGTGATTCGGAACCTGCCAGAACCCTGAGATCTTCAAAGGACAGCTTTCTCTTGGCCCCGCCATCATCATGAATTCATTTGGTGTAGACACAAGAAGGAACCTTCTCAGTGGCTTCTCCCACATTTGGGAACTCCCTTCCATGGGATGCAAGGCTGGTCCCTTCCCTGTTCTCTTTCGCTGGCAGGCAAAAACCTTTCTTTTCCAGCAGGCTATTAGTACGTAATTGCACCCAAGGAGACTTTTTATTAGTGTGTTAGTTTTGTTATGTTTTTAATTATTTTATCTTTTTAATCTAGTATTTTGAAGCATTTTACATTTTTGACATATTATATTAATATGGTGTTTTCATTGTGTTTTAAAATTGTACTGTTTTAGTGTTGTTATTATTAATATTCTTTTATTTACTTATATCCTGACTTTCTCCCAGTAAAAGAACTCCACGCAGCTAACAGCAAATTTAAAACAATATAATTTGAAAACAATTCTAAATTCAAAAGAGTTGTTGTTGTTGTTGTTGCTGTTGCTGTTGTTGTTGTTGCTGTTGCTGTTGTTGTTTTTAAGCATCTTTTGTGAATCACCTTGGGTCCATTGGGAGAAAGTGGCAACATATAGGCAAAATAAATTATAAATAATAATAGTTGTGGCATAGTGGTTTGAGTGTTGGGCTATGTCTCTGGAGACCAGGGTTCTATTTCTTGTTTGGCTATGAAACCCACTTGGTGACTTGGGGCAAGTCACACTCTCAGCTTCAGGGGAAGTTGATGATAAACCTTCCCTGAGCAAATCTTGCCAAGAAAACCCCATGATAGGTTTCCATTAGGGTCACCATAAGTCAGAGATGACCTGAAGGCACACAACAACAACAAAACAATAGTTTATGTGTTATGATTTTAGCTGATAGTTGTTGTCGAGTTACCTATTAGAGCCTGTGAAAATGTAGATGAAGGACAAATATAAAAAGAACAAAAAGCAGCCAATTATGAATCTTTGAAGACTTGCTGCTCCACTATTTATAATCATCTGTGTCTGCATAGTTCAACGTGAATATGGTATGTAGGCTATTGATTATACCTCCCTTATTTATTTATTTTGTGTTGCACTTATTGTAAATTGTTTTACACTTATTGCAAATTGGTTAATATTTCTTTGATGGCCTGTGTGTGATCAGCATGACCTTGTTTGAGGTAAAAAGATGGTGGTGGGAGATTCTGTATTCCAGTGTTTCTGTTAATGCCTGGCTATTCCCCTTCTCCTCTTTGGTGATGGGGAGGCTTCTGTTTCAACACGAGCCTCTGTGTGATCATGAGAAAGCCATATTTTTGATTACTTGGATGATTTTCTATGTGTTGAGGCCTCTTTCAGTTTACATTGTCAGAGTGGAAAATTGGAGAAGATGGAGATATTGTGGGTGAGAACTTGCATGTAGGCCTCTCTTCTCTATCTTTTTAGCTGTACTTAAACAGGCTGAATGTTTGCATGTTGTTTATATGGTTCTAAGAGGTGGGGTAAGATAAATGGCTGTTTAAATGTTTCCTGGGCTTTATAACAGTAAGCTCCTATCAGGCTGAGATTTTGTCAGCTAGCTTCCATTTCTTCCTTGGGACCATTATTGAATACATCTTGCTCAGGTTTTTAATTTGACTTAACTTTGATGTATTTTGGGCTGACAATTATTAATGTCCTGGAAACATAGTTTTAGGTATATTGGTGCTGTAACAAATATTCAAAATGTTGTTGTTGTGTCCTTCAAGTCTTTCTGGCGTATGGCCACCCTAAGGTGGACCTATCATGGGCTTTTCTTTTATTGTTGTTATGTGCTTCCAAGTTGGCTCTGACTTGTGGTGACCTTATCATAGGGTTTTGTTGGCAAGAGGAGGAGGTTTGACAATGACTTCCTCTCAGACGGAGAGAGCAGGGTTTGAGTCCATGACTGAGCAGGGTTTGAGTCCTAGTCCAACACTCCAGCCACTAGACCACACTAGCTCTCTATTCATAACTACTGTGAAGTAAAATGATCTGTTAAAATATGTAGCCTTAATTTTCAAACAATTTTTGCATCTGTGTTGTTAGCTTTTGTTTTTCCTTTATACTTATGAACAGTACTCCTGTTATCCTCCTGACCCATTCTGCCCCCTCCCCCGCAAAAAGTAATAATATGTTCTTCTGTGTCCATCTTATGTTTTTCCAGGTTCAGATGCTGAGCAGGATGCTGCTATTAAACTTGCCCAAGAACGAGCTGACATAGTTGCCAAGTATGACAGAGTAAGCTTCTGTAGTTCTTGTGCATCCTTGCAATGTGCTATTCCTCTTTCCTTTCTTGGATGATTAGAAATTGTCTCAACTGAGCAGAGGATTGACAAAGAAATGTTTCTGGTCCATGCTTCTACCTGCTCCCTTTGCACAGTTCTTACACAGCCATAGAAATGCCACATGATGCTTTCCTCCTAAACTGTTACACAAACCTGTTTTTCTTGGGGGGGGGAAAGGAGGAAAACTGTAAAATCACTCCAATTCTAGAGATGAGATAGTACCTCTGCAATCTGTATAGAAAGATGAGGTGTAGGGCAAGCACGACTTTTTCATGAAACATAGGAATTATCTTGTTGGATTATACCAAAGGTCTCTAGAATGTTATATTTATGTCCAGCAGTGGTCAGGCAAATGTTTCTAAGAAACTCAACAAGCATAATATTATTATGGTAATAGCAGTGTTGGTAGTAGACACTCTCTTGTAGTTGGAGGTTCCATTCAGCTAATATAGCTAATATCCATTATTTCATAGAGTTCTCAATCATTAATCAGCCATCAATGGTGTTGCCTTTTAAAATGTTCAACTTTTAGCTGAACCTGGGAGGCATAATTACCACTGGAGAAATAGTACAAGTAATTGTAGTGGTAGTTAATGGTGCTTAAACAGTAGGAAAATGGTACTGTAGCCACAGTGCTTTGCTGGGGAACATAAAAGTATGTTCTGCTGTCCTTTGGAGTGCCTCTTCACATGCCTATGCAGACTGGGTTTTTGTATGAGCTGCTTTTAAAAAAGCAAAAAGCAAAAACTGAACTGTTCAAACAGATCTTGCCCTTTTGCTTCTCTGTATTAACAGCCATGCAGTGTTGCTGAAACTGGAAATTTATGTCTAGTTTGACATACTAGATAATTCTATCCCCATCTTAACAAACATCATCATATTGTAACAAATATATTCTTGCTCATCTTAATTGTATGTTTTCTACAGGGACGAGAAGGTGCACAGATCGAGCCTTGGGAAGATGCAGACTACCTTCTTTACAAAGTCACTGATAGATTCGGTTTTTTACAGTAAGTTGTGAAGCTTGACAAGGGAATGACATTGAAAATTTGTCACTTGCATTTTCGATTTTCATTTCAGTATGCTTGTTTGGTCAAAGTATTGACCACTTACTTTGTGCAGAATTGCTTTGCAAATAGAATTATGTTTGGTGAATAAAATTTAAATGGTGTTGCACCATGTTCTTCATTTATTTATATTCTGCACTTTTCTTTCTCAGTGATTTGAAATCGATCTGTACTTGATAATAGAAGAAGTAGCAGTGCTTTGCCATTTCTGTGTGTAAAAGCAGCAGTACTCTGCAACAAAACGTGGGTCATTGTGATACTCTGTAAAAGCTAAAAGAACTAAAAGATAAGCAGCAAGTTTTGCTTCTGGAATGCAATTGATATTTCTTTTTTCTCCATAAAAAGTAGGGTTTTTTTCTGATCAGTTATCATAGTTGTATGCAACTAAATTTTAATTTACATCAACCATTGGATATAAAAAAGGAATAATAGAAAGTGCCACCCCTTTACTTTCCAATGTTACAGATATATTGTTCCCAGTTGCCTATCTCTAATTAAAGAACCAGTCTGTATAGGTTTGTCCACTCCCTCTTTCCCTCTTCTATATAAATTACCTCCCCTTCTTCTGTGGCTTGTGTCACATTTTTCTATGGTGTTGCATTTTTCCTACCAGATGTTAGCCAGATTCCAGGGTTGGAAGGTCACCCCAAGGGCAATCCTCCTTTTCAACTACTCTGAAAGCTCGTGTATATGCAACAGTGCATTGTGGTCAAGCAAACCATCATACTAAAGGGGAGGTTACTTTGGAAGAAGGGAAGATACAAGCTTGCTGCATAATAGTTTCAAAACCATGTTTAAAGCAGATAGTAATACGTTTCTAAACCATGTTTAAAGATGGTACTTGGAAACAAGAAAATGCAGCTAGAGCTGCAACTGTGATTAATAATAATAAAATTTCTTACTGGTTCATGAGTCTAGTGACTTTAAAATGTCCTTAATGGTAATCAGGGCCAGGTTTACAGTGATTCTGGTTAGTACCATTTTTTAAAAGTTCTTATCAAGAGTGAAAGTTTCTCTTCACTGTTAACTAAAACTGTTTCAGTCTATTGGCTGCATGCAAAAGGAAGCATGGTAGATAAAAAGGCAAGTCTACAGTCAAACCAGTACTATAGTACCTATAGTTGGTAGTGGAAACATATCCTGGAAGTTCTTTTCCAGAGTTTTCATGGCCACTGTTTGAAACCTTGACGGTGCTGAATTTTCTTCAGCGGGTAATATGAGCTGGGGAATAGATTGTCCAGGTCAGCTGGGTTGTTTATGAAATCACATTAAGGTGAGCTTCTGCATGTGTACATGTATACTGGTCAGATCAGTTTCATCTACACTAAACCCTGGAAAACCTGTCGTCCTTCAGAGGTTGATGGATTATAATTCCCATCAGCCCTAGGCAGCCTGGTCATTAGAGAAGCATGAAAAGAGTACTAATTCAGTATTATCTGGAGGGGATGGAATTTCCCCATTCCTGGTCTTGCCTAACAGAGTCTGTTGTGGTTGGTAGTAGTTCTTTAGAGTATTTTTGTCTGGGCTTCCTCTTGCCATACTGGATGAGATCTTGTTTGCATCTGGGATCCTGTGTGTGCAAAGCACAGGCTTTACTACACAGCTGTGTCCCTTCTCCACTAAACATGTGAAGCTGACACATCTGGCTTGAGTAATATAATGTATGGTATTGTTCAGTGTGCTTTTATTTTAGAGAGCTGGCAGTGGGGAGTTCTTTTGTTAACAGTTCTACCAAGGCTAAATCATAAGTAGAGAATTTATGTAACATTTTCATAAACAGACAAACTACAGAGCATGGTGTATATGGGTTGTGTGTATTCAGAAGATAGCATGTGCAAACTGAGGAATTCCAGAGGTACTTGACTCGTCGCTCCAACTGACAGCTCAGGTGGATGCGAACGTCAAGAGCGCCTGCTATCAGCTTTGTCTGATACACCAACTGCGTCCCTTCTTGTAGCCGAGGGACCTGGAAGCAGTAGTACATGCACTGGTAACCTCTTGATTGGACGTCTGTAATGCGCTCTACTTGGGGCTACTCTTGTGCCAAGTTCGGAAACTTCAGTTGGCGCAAAATATGGCTGCCAGATTGATCACAGGAACTTCTAGGAATGACCACATAACACCAGTCTTGAAGTCCCTGCACTGGCTGCCTATTAGTTTCCGGGCAAAGTACAAGGTGTTGGTGATTACCTTTAAAGCCCTACATGGCTTGGGCCCAGAGTACTTGAGGGAACGCTTTCTTCCCTATTGTCCGTCCCGCACACTAAGGTCCTCTGGAAGAAATCTACTACAGCCAAAGAAATCTAGGCTAACATCTGTCTCCCAGAGGGCCTTTTCTACTACTGCTCCAAAACTATGGAACGACCTGCCGGAGGAGATCCATCACATTCCCACTCTGGCAGCTTTTAAGAAAGCACTCAAGACGGATCTCTTCCGGCAGGTCTTTCCAACTTAGTTACCCTCCCCAGATATAGAGATATTTGTCCCCTCACCTGTCTATTCTTCTCCGCCTATGTTTCTGCCTATTTGTTGGTTGTTTAATGTTTTTAATGTTTTTATACTATTACTGTTTAATTCTGTTTTAGTACTGGGAATGGTGGGGCTAGGTCTAGGGTTTGATTTTTTTTTAACTTTATTGTAATCTGATGTATTTTATTGTTGTAACCCGCCCGGATTCTTCATGACTGGGTGGGCTAGAAATAAATCTTTATTATTTTATTATTATTACTTCTGTGTTCAGTTGTACATCTTTTGCAAAAAGGCAGTACTGTAAACAGAGTTAGATATCTGTGAATGTTAATGGGAAGCACTTGGGAATCTGTCATAAACACAAGGTTACTTTGACATTCCCACAAGGAGATTCATGTCTTCTGGTGCCTGAGAACCTCAATGGGTGATGTGTATACAAGAACTGAAACTAACAAGAGAGGTTCAAGCCAGTCATTCTTCCTCCCACAGCATTTCCATAGAATGTCCAATACCACCAACATATAAGTAGTGTCTACATCCCTTCATTGGGATAGTAACAAGCCTTCAGGGATCAAACCCAAGACTAAAATAAGGAAGTGTTTCAGGTAAGCTCTTAGTAATTGCACAGACCTTTTGCTTATACACTTAGTCATGATGTCCTTGGAAATTAATTGCTTTTTTGGGTTCTCATCCATATAAACCAGGGTTGGGCAACTTGGCTGAAAGGCGGCATCAGATGACCTTGGACCTATAAAACAATTACCGTATATACTTGACTATAAGTTGACCTCATGTATAAGTTGAGGGCAAGTTTTGTGGCCAAAATTATGGATTTTGCTATGACCCATGGATAAACTGAGAATAAAACTTAGGGGCATATAGCAAAGGATCTGAAGGATGAAGCAAAGCAAAACCATGTCAAAGAACTTTCAAAATTCCAACAAACATATGTGCTTAGTCTAAAGGCTGGATGGATGAGAGAATACAGAGGGTCAGTGCTTCCAGGACAGATTATACTCTTGCTTTTCACCAGGGGATGGTTCCTTCTTTTAAATAAGAGTTAAGATACAGTACTTACATTGACCCGTGGATAAGTTGACTCAGGTTTTTTGGGTCAATTTTTTAATCTAAATTTCTAGACTTATACATGAGTATACTGTATACAGTAATTTAAAAAATGCCTCTGAATACCCAGTAGAGAGCATGCAGGCATTATTACCATTTTAAACCCCTCCCGGGATGCGATGTCCAGCCAGGACTGTTTGAATCTCTCCCTACATTTTCTTTCATATTAGTTCAGGCCATAGTATGTTTTAGTACAGAAAATGTTCTTTGTATTAGTTGTGGGAGGAGCTGTATGTATTCCCTGCATTTTTCCAGGTTTGGTTTGCCCTTTCCCAGCAAGCTCTGTTTTTGCTAGAGGCTTTTTAGTTTTAGGCAGTCTTTGCTGTGAGCTTACAGAGAGCTGTCTTTTGGTGGCAAACAGGCCCAGACAGCCGGAAAGGGCATTTCTTACAAGTTAGCCAATTCAGTTACCAGGAACAAGTTAGCCAATTTATTTACCAGGAACAAGTTAGCCAAATTAGTTACCAACAACAAACAAGTCAAAGAAATCAGGAGCTGAAAGACCCTGCACCAGCTCCATTGAGTGAGATCAAACCCAGAGAGATGACACCCTGAAGATTGCTGAAAGTCAAACTGTAAAGTATCTTTTATTTCAAGTTATCTGAACTTGAGCTGGGGAGGAGAAAACTCTTTACTTTTGTTCTTTAAATTAAACTTCCCCCTTTTTGAACTTTACATTCAGCATCAGAGCTTTTTTGGGTAAAAGAGTTTGATTTCACCAGGGTACCAGCGTTGCACACCCAAATCTGCCACCACCTTTAGTTGAGTGTATCTTCACACGGGACATTTTAGACCCTTTTTAAAACAACATGTGGCCCAGGGGCAGGACGTTGATCACCTCAATACCACCTAATGGTAGGAGCATTTGTCTGTCTCCATCGTGATTGTTGTTGTTCTTTCCATCCTTTTCCCCAGTTTGGCACTCAAGGCAGCCTTCAACAGGTTAAAAAACAATTAGAAATTCACAAAATATAAAAGTGAAAAATTGAACTCTACAAAAAATTAAAACTAGTTAAAATATGAATCACACACACAAAAAAAACCACAACACCAAAACAAAAAAATTGGAAATTGCAGGACATCTTACCTAGAAAATGAAGAAATAGAAATTGTAAAAGAGTTCTCATACCTGGGATCAAACATGTATAGAAACGGGGACTGCAGCCAGGTAATCAGAAAAATAAAGGGAATACAGCTATGAAAGAATTAGAAAAGATCCTAAAATGCAAAGCTATACAACTGAGCACAAAAGTTAGAATCATATAAGCCATTGTATTCCCTATTGCCATGTATGGATCTGAGAGCTGGACAGCTAAGAAGGAAGATAGGAAGAAAATCAATTTATTAGAGATGTAGTGCTGTAGAAGAGTGCTGAGGATCCCATGGACAGCCAAAAGGACAAATAAATGGGTCCTAGATCTGATCAAGCCAGAAATCTCTCTGGAAGCCAAGATGACAAAATTTATGCTGTTGTATTTCCGATGCATCATGAGAAGGCACAGCTTACTGGAAAAAATAATGCTAGGAAAGGTGGAGGGAAATGGAAAGGCCACATGCTAGATGGATGGTCTGTATTAAGGAGGTCATGGATATGAAAGGAGCTAAACAGAGTAGTGGAGGACAGGGGGTCATGGAGATGTCTCATGCACATGGTAGCCATGGATCGAGATCGACTTGAGAGCAGTTAACAACAACCACAACAACAACAAGTTAATGTTTGCCATTTTAGATTGGGGTGGGGAATGTGTGGGCCATATGTGGCCACCTGGGGCCTCATTTTCAGTCCCTAAACCCCCCCCCCCCCCAGAAACCACTGAAGCCCCAAGGTTCACAATTTTTATTTTTAAAAAATCAGCAGAAAATTCAAATGAAATTAGAGAGAAAAATACCTTAATCAGCTTATATATACTCAGATATAGCAGCTGGAGTTCCATTTCCCCCACCCTTCCATCTACCTCAAGCCACAAAAGTCAGTTGTGTTTTGACCAGTTCCCAGAACTTGATGAAACACATAGGGAATGACAGTACAACCTGTGACAGAAGAAATCACTCTCACAGTTGCCAGTCCTGGTTCTAGATGGTGCAGAAAGCCACAGTTAATGGAATGTGAAAGAAAAGCTTTGGCATGCTACCTGTCTATGTTCAATCCAGACATGTTCAACCCTAGCTTTGGCATACCTCCTGGCTTTGTTTAACCAAGTAGAAGTGTTCAACCCAGAGGTCTGCTACTGTTGGTTCCTGCTCAGGTAGTTTAAATTAAGTTATGGTTCAGTGGGATGTTTGAATGTGGTCCATGAAACCACATTTTGGTTTTCTGCTCAGGACACTGATCTAGCTGTACCTCCTGATTTCAAGGAAGTAGAACCAGAGCAATGACTAATGCAGAGATGCAGGAAGCAGGAAAGGCAAAAGGTCCAGGAATGTATTAGGAAGAGTCATATCTTATGTACAAAGACATGGAAATATCACTTTATTCCCATGGGAACCAGTCCCCACACCATGGATTCTGTCTGCTGGTTCTTTCTACTTTGACTGACTACTTACAGAATCATAGAATTATAGAATCATAGAATCGTAGAGTTGGAAGAGACCACAAGAGCCATTCAGTCCAACCCCCTGCCATGCAGGAACTCTCAATCAGAGCATCCCCAACAGATGACCATCCAGCCTCTGCTTAAGACCTCCAAGGAGGGAGACTCCACCACTCTCCGAGGGAGTGTGTTCAACAGCCTTTACTGTCAGGAAATTCCTCCTAATGTTGATTAAAGATGCACAGAGGATAGTATCCGTGTTGTGTTTAGAGGTATCACTAGGAGGATGTGGGGTGTGTGGACTGCTCTGGCTGACACGTCGGAAGGGGGCAATTGCTGTCATCTGACCTAAGACCTCCTAGTTGGTCCTTTGTTAACTGTGGCTGTTGGTGTGATGTGGTGGGGTACTGCTGCTGCCCAGCAGCGCCTTCCAGGTCTGGTGGGGCTGCTGGCTGAGTGGAGAACCATTTTCTGGTCACACAAGCAGCTTTGCCAGACCTGGAAAACAACTCCTTTTTACCAGTGGCAGCTGGTTGGGAGTCTTGGGACAGTTCTGCTTGCTGAGCAGGAAAGAAATTTGCCTCCCTTTTTTGCTTGACGAGAAGTCCCAGCAAACCTGGAAGGGGTTTTAGGCAGTAGTAGCATCCCACCTCCACCACAGCAGAGGGGTCTGGTCGGTTGAGGAAGCGAATGGGGATGATAATATGATTTCCTGCACTGGGGTGACACCAATCCTAGTGAGTGCATGTGTGCATATGGATAATTTGGACCTACAGGATTTGTTAACTGTTTAATGTAACTCTCATATTGCATTTTTTTTGTCCTCTACAATACCGGTGGGCAAAGTGTAGTCTGCAGAAATTGTTGGATTGAATCAGTTACAATCCAGTCCAGCAAGAGTCTACCTTTTGCCCATCTCTGCTGTTCACAGTTGGAGAAGTACAGGAGAGATCAGTTCCTTTTGTTTTTGAAAGAGCTGCCTATAAAACTGCTGTGGAATGTGTATTGTAATGATGCCTGTGGTGCTTGGACTTGTATAAACGTTCTTATTTGCAAAGTTTGGTGTCTAATATGTTGTTGTTCGCTGTTGTAAATAACTGGATGCTGCAATATTATCAATTATTAAAATTTAATTTTGCGATAGTGCTCAATTTGGATGTGCTGGATGGGTGGGCAAAGCAAAGAAGTCATCCTGTCGTACTTGGCATTCTGATTTCAAAATGAACCCGTGGAATGCATTGCTAGAACTTAGGACTGTTAAGTAGGTCAAGCATATTTGCTCTTAAAATGAAGAAATCTATTATGCTAATAGTGTGTCAGCATTGCAAAGTTAAACACTCATAAGTCCTGTACTAAAATTAGACACAGTCAAGCTGGTTGCTTTGTGCTCTATGTAATATTCTGCTTAATGATCTTTAGATCAGCATGTCCCATTAGTTAACTTTCAAGGGCAGTAAAAAACAAACTAACCTGTTCCTATGCTTCCTTTGGGACTGTCATCTTTATGGGCTTGCATTTCCCCGTGTTCTGAGATATGGTTGATGTTGCTTCTTTAAAATTGCCATGAGGTTCACAAATAGACACATATTTTTGTGGAAGCATAGGGGAGGTTTACAGCTTAGCATAATGCACTTGAGATGTGATGTAAAAGTTCTGTTTCTGTCATGTTGTCCTATGGGTGTTTTTTTATATTCGTAGCTTGTAACATCTGGTAGGTGGCCAATTCTCCAGAGCACCTTCTCATTCTCAAAGGATCCAGTGCCCTGGGATGCTTCAGCTGTGTAGGCTCTTATCCCAACCTACTGCTTCCACCTAGTTAGAATCCATCAGTAGATACCTGTTTGGCTGAGTTTTATTTCTTTCATCTTCATGTTAGCTAATTATAAATATCAAAGTGGGGACCTCTATGCTAACTAGATAGCTGCAAAGCTGTGATGTTAAGCTGCATGTCCAGTATCCAAAGAGCTGTTGCACAGGGAGTTCATCCTAGTATATCCACTGTGCACAGTGGATGTTCTAGACAGGCACAGCTTCAGTAACACTGTTAGGAACAGAGTTGTTTCCCAGCCAGCATGCAACTTACTTTTTCTCTCTGTGTTTTTCCTTCCTTCTGGATTGGAACTGCAACATTCAGGAGCTTAGTTTTAAATTGGGTAGGTGAACCATTTTTGTGGCCCTCCCCTCCAGGGCCCTCCAAACATCCCCAAATATTCTCTAGGGCAGTGATTCCCAAATTCTGGCCCTCTAGCTGTTTTGGACTTCAGCTCCCAGAAGCCTCAGCCATCTTCAGCAATAATTTGGGATTCTGGAAGCTGAAGTCCAAAAACACCTGGAAGGCCAGAGTTTAGGAATCATTGCTCTAGGCTAGAGGATGTGGGGTGACACATTTTTATTCCCCCAAGCCAATTTAGTCCCAGTAGAGACCTTAAAAAAACAGGTAAGGAAATAACTTTACACTTCTGTTATTGTCTTTGTTTAAATAAAAGCTCCCCCTGGCCCTGAAAGCATGGCAAAAATGTCACCACACCTTTTGGAGGGTGTTTGGAAGCCCCCCCCCCCAAAAAAAAACCCTCTTGATTTTTTGGGATGTATAGTCAGGCTATGGCCCTCTAAGGGTGTGTGTGCTGGATGGTGTGTCCCTTCATAGTTGCTCACCACTACCTTAAATGGAGTGGCTGGGATGTTGCCTGGGATTCTGCATTTTTCACCCAAACCACCTTTTTTCTAGCAAGGAGCAGTGAGTCACCTTTTAAAATAAATCACAGGGCCCTTTACAGTGTTGAACATTAAAAAAATCAAAATTTTCAAAACCAGGAGATTCCTGGCCATTTCCAGTTTGTGTTTTGTTTTTCGAGGTCCTAGGGCAGAATATTGCCCCCCTAGATCTACCAAAGTCACCCATCCTGGCCTTTATTTCTTACCATTCCAATAAGCACAGGTTATGTGGAAGAAGGAGACTGGTACCTCTGGAATGAATTTTCATGTTTGCACTTTATGGGCACTCAACTTAAATATGTAATAACATATTTACACAACTGCTAAGAGGAGTGGCAAACACCTCAACAATCATAATATAGTGAAAAATCAGGCACTTCTTTGAATTCTAGTTGTAGGCCACAAGCTTCTTACACTGATCCCTCAAGATTCCCCGAGGATGTTTCTCTGTCCAAACAAGAGAAACACATGCTTTGGCTCTATAATTGGTGCTCATCATAATAGTTATTTCACTCTGCTGATCAAATAGCAGTTTTAGAATGGATGGCAGACACTAAACCTTTTGCTTCTTTCTTGAACTTGGTGAGAGCAGATCCTCTACAATTTTGAATTTAACTGACACTCATGGTGTATTTGCTTCTTTTGCGTCACTCTCTCTCTTAAGACTCTGAAGCACAGGCATTTCCCATAACAGCGGAACCACCCTGGCCTCTAGCAAAGCTGTTCATTGCTTCCCAGAATCCAGTGATGCCTGTAAAATTATAAATGAGGAGACTGAAATAGATTTTGGGGTGGAGGGGGAGAGAAGATTCCAAAAAAGAAGCAAGAAACAGAGACCAGGTTCCTTCAGAACAAAGAACCTACTGTATGTGCTTCTGCCCATAAATTGGTGATACTACAGAAGTGCTTTGTTCCAGGTAGATTCACTCAAACTTGGAAACTTTTGTTCATCTGGCTGAGTAAGTCTTTTTGTGTGGACAGTGGACAGAGAAGCCTTTCTCCCTCTCCTTCATGTAAGAACACAGTCAGGAATGATACTGGCTCTGGATAGATTTCAGGTCAGCCATAGAAACAGTGCAAAGCCTAATTTTAATGTTTAAGATGAATATTTAACTGCTGTTTCTCAGAGAATTTATGAGATATGGAGCAGGACTGAATGCTTGAATCCCATATTTCAGAGAGCTGGGAAAAGTTACTTATTTGGATGACAACTCACAAGTGGTTGCAACTCTGATTGACCTCTCATGTGATTCATAATTGTCTCGTGGAAACTGCATAAAGCTAAGAGGTTATGATGGCCTGTGATCTAGGTTGGCCCTGGATCCAGTCCTGGGCTTCTGTCACTCACTTTGCCCTCATACTTCAATATTTCTCCCTGAACGTGGTACTCAGACCTTAAGGGGACCTCTGTCTTGGACGACTGGCTGTGTTGATCAGTGGGTTCAATGCAGTAAAGCATGACCAGTCTTTCCTTTCAATACTTAAATGTCAAGAGTCAGGGACTGTTATAAAAATTTATTATACAATGGGCCTTTGGTATCTGCTGGGGTTTGGTTCCAGGACCCTCCATGGATACCAAAATATGTGAATGCTCATCCCATTGAATACAATGGTGTAGTGAAATGGTGTCTTTTATATAAAATAGCAAATTGAAGATTTGATTTTTGGAGTTTATATTTTATGGGAATTTTTCAAGCCCTGGATGGTTGAATCCATGGATAATGAATCCTTGGATATTGAGGTCTGGCTGTGTAACAGATAAGTTAACCATAAACTCTCTTAACTCTGTCTACATTCTTAGCTCTTCAAACTAAGCTCTTCAAACTTAGCTCTTCAAACTCTTCTAACTGGTCTCCACTCGGTTTCTGACTACAGTGGTACCTCGGGATACGAAATACCCAGGTTACGAAATTTTCGGGATACGAAAAAATCCCATAGGAAAACATTGTTCCGGGTTACGAATGTTTTTTCGGGTTACGAAAAAACTTTTGGTGCTTTTTTCGGCTTTTTCGCACGGAATCGCGGCTTTTCCCCATTAGCGCCTATGGCAATTCGGCTTACGAAGGCTTTTCGGGTTACGAACGGTGCCACGGAACAAATTAATTTCGTAACCCGAGGCACCACTGTACCGTAAAATTTTTACATACAGGTTTCTAGGTTAGAGCTGTCTTGTTTTACAGTATGAACTGTGACCAGTTGGTTGTACCCAGACATATGAGTCACATGTCAATGTCACTAGGTCAGGTGGCATTTAGATGCTTAGGCACCATCTCTGTGCCAATTAGTCTTGATGCATATATAGAATCCTTATGTACAGAAGTGGTGGATGACATTCACTATCAGTTCTGGGATGGAGGGAATAGCAAAAAATGGCTGTGGTCCATGCCCTGCTTGTTGACAGCATCTCATTGGCTACTGTATGTAGAGAACATAATTTCAGATTGGATGCACTTTTGGGAAGTAGAACATGCAAGCCTAACTATACACTTGTACATGCCTGAATTGCTTTTGAGAAGAGTTCAGTGTGAAATTGGTTGGCTTGACATTTGGAGTTGAAATGTCAATTTTGCACCACTAGAGCTGAACAAAACGCATCTTGACTTAGAATACTGTATGTTTTCCATACAGTTTTCCAAGAGTTACTGTGATGTAGTAATTTGAGTACTGGACTGTGACCCTGGAAACCAGAGTTCAAACCCCCTCCTTGGCCATGGAAACCCACTGGGTACACTGTCTTAGCTTCAGAACCCCTCTCTAATCAAATCTTGCCAAAAAACCTGTATGATGAGATCATTTTAGGGTCCCCGTAACTTGAAAATGGCTTAAAGCACACAACAACATTGTTGCGATTTACAGCATATTTTGAGGTTATAAACATGCATACATTATAAACATGCATAAAACATGCATACATTAGGAGAATGTGATCATTTAGTGTACCACTAAACATGTGCACAAACACACTTAGAATAAGAGGCAAAAACGTGTGCAGCATATGCAAAGAATGGAAAATATAGTCTTAAATGTACAAGAATATATGCATAGATTTCTGTGTAGGAAAAAAAGCTCTTGAAATCTGCTGTGGTGATAGCAGATACTAGTGGAAAAATGAGAAATCCAGTGAGAATGAGACTGGTAAAAGTGAAACACCTTTACTTTTGGGTCCAGGTCAGGATTTATTTTTCAATGAGATAAATTAAAGCTGCTTAAATGATAACTTTTGTGATGTGTTTGTTTTTTGGAGGTGGTAGAGATTTACTCCTCCCCCACTGTCTCTTTTTGGCCAAGAGCTCCTGTGCTCTTCTGCTCAGTTGTTGAGATCGACGAATTGAAATAAGATCAAGAAAAATAAATTTCAACTGAAGAGGATACACAGGAATGTTACATTTTTGGTCTGGAAGAATGAGAAACTCATCATTTGAAGAATATTGTTATCTCCTCATGACTTTGAGAATACTTTGCATCAGAAAGTCAGATGTGGAGAATTTTCACAGCAGGAACAAATTTATGTGAAGTCAGTTTTGATGTTTTATTGGCTAGCACAATCTTTTTTTCCCTCATTCCTATCACTCCCCAAAGACACTGATTCTTGGTTTGTATCAACAGGCACAGCTCCAGCATTTTTGGCAGAGCCCTCCTTGTTCTCCCATTGATCGTTGCGATTGTAATTTTGTTCACTGGCTTGTGAAAGTTTGTTAAAGTGCTGAACATGTTTCGAGAGGAGCTTAGTATACTCTGGATTATTGCTTGGCCCGGGGGAGACGTCAAACAGTCAAAATCACTATTCTGTGCCTTGCCAGGAAGCTAGAACACACTTTTCTGTTCCACTGTATTCTTTAAATGTAATATATTTTAGCAGCAGGTGGGAAAATGAAAATAATGAACCAAAGAAATAAGTTTCTGTCAAATCTGAACTGCATGAAATATCTTCATATGAAGTCAGTGAATTAATCTTACCTTTAAAAAACAATGTTTTGATGACCATAATGGAATTTTCCTCTTTCTCTGTGTGTGTCTATACAGTTTTGATTAGTATAGACCAGGTTTCCTCACAATGATGTATTCACATTTTGTGTTATGGTTCCTGTTGGTCCCAGTTAAGGCAGCCTATTTAGGATGATGGAAATTGTAGTCCAAACTGGTGGACCGTGATGTTTTACTCTTAATTCCATTGCTATATAGTAAAATTTCTGTTGTGTTGTTGTTGATGTGTGCCTTCAAGTCACTCCCAATTTACGGTGACTCTAATGTAAGCCTGCCACAGGGTTTTGTGGGGCTGAGAGAATGTGAATCACCCAAGTAGTAGTAACAGTACTAGTAGTAATAGTGCCACTGTACTCTGCTTTGGTCAGGCCCCACCTGGAATATTGTGTCCAGTTCTGGGCACCACAATTCAAAAAGGACATTGAGAAACTGGAGCATGTCCAAAGGAGGGAGACTAAAATGGTAAAGGGTCTGGAAACCATGTCCTATGAGGAACGACTTAGGGAGCTGGGGATGTTTAGCCTGGAGAAAAGACGGTTAAGAGGTGATATGATAGCCCTATTTAAATATTTGAAGGGATGTCATCTTGAGGAGAGAGCAAGCTTGTTTTCTACTGTTCCAGAGAACAGAACCCAGAACAATGGATGCAAGCTCCAGGAAAAGAGATTCCACCTCAACATTAGGAGAAAGTTCATGACAGTAAGGGCTATTCGACAGTGGAACACACTCCTTCCTTGGAGAGTAGTGGAGTCTCCTTCTTTGGAGGTCTTTAAGCAGAGGCTGGATGGCCATCTGTCAGGTATGCTTTGATTGAGATTTCCTGCATGGCAGGGGGGTTGGACTGGATGGCCCTTGTGGTCTCTTCCAACTCTATGATTCTATGATTCTATAAGTCACCCAGCAGCTTTCCATGGCTGAGTGTGGATTCCAACCCTGATCTCCAAAGTCATAGCCCCTCACTCAGACCACTATACCATGCTGCTTCCCAGCTGTTTATGAATAGTTCACAATGCTAAGTATCACATGCTTTAGGGTCCCTTTTAGAGAGTACTTAGCCTGCCATTCTATGGGCTCACTAGATAAACCTAATTAGATGGATGTCTTGTTGATTCAGCTTTTGCATTAAGGCTCTTTTTCTATGAATAGGAAGAGTTCTAATTTGGGGCAAACCTGCCATACTCAGTCATCACCCTGATTTCCCTAGATCAGGGATGTTCAAATTCTGGGGGGGATCCATGGGACACCCCCCCCCCGAAGCCACTCAAAGCTCCTTAATCCCTCCCACAATTTTTAGGGCAGATTTTGGGGTGATTTTTTTGGTCCTCAAACCATCTATATATCCCCAAACCTCTTAAAAAGCCAACAGTTTGCAACTCTACCTCCCTCAGACCCCCAAACCGGAGGAAAAAGAAGTAAATCAGCTCAAAATAGCAGTCAGAAGTAACACATGTCATGGTTCTGTGGCCTGCTACACATCTGCCGGGGGGGGGGGGGGTTCTGCCCTATTTGCAGTTGCCCACCTTTGCCCTAGAGAGTTTTCTCAGCAATTTAAGCTGAAAAGAAGAAAGCTTTCATATTTTATTTATTCATTTATTTAAAGTATTTCCGCAATGCCTCCCAGCCCACAAGTGCTCCCAAGGCGATGAACAAGTAAAAACCAATTAAAACAATACAAAGATAAAAGCATTTT
>NC_056526.1:10854690-10920963 GCF_019175285.1 Sceloporus undulatus | reverse complement strand
CCTGCCATACTCAGTCATCACCCTGATTTCCCTAGATCAGGGATGAGCAAATTCTGGGGGGGATCCATGGGACACCCCCCCGAAGCCACTCAAAGCTCCTTAATCTCTCCCACAATTTTTAGGGCAGATTTTGGGGTGATTTTTTTGGTCCCCAAACCACCTATATATCCCCAAACATCTTAAAAAGCCAACAGTTTGCAACTCTACCTCCCTCAGACCCCCAAACCGGAGGAAAAAGAAGTAAATCAGCTCAAAATAGCAGTCAGAAGTAACACATGTCATGGTTCTGTGGCCTGCTACACATCTGCCGGGGGGGGGGGTCCTGCCCTATTTGCAGTTGCCCACCTTTGCCCTAGAGAGTTTTCTCAGCAATTTAAGCTGAAAAGAAGAAAGCTTTCATATTTTATTTATTCATTTATTTAAAGTATTTCCGCAATGCCTCCCAGCCCACAAGTGCTCCCAAGGCGATGAACAAGTAAAAACCAATTAAAACAATACAAAGATAAAAGCATTTTTAAAACATATTAAGATGCTTTGTAAGGATTCCTAAAAAAGGTCTAAAATCAGTTTTGAAACATGGCAGGACATATGATTGATCAGATGTATATTCACACTGGATGGAGGTTGTCTGCTCAGAACTGGCCCCTTCATTTGGAGTAAAGAGTATTTGGACACATATGGGTCTCTGTGTTGGCAGTTGGCCTTCTGAAATAAGAGCTGAGTATAATTAATGTGATAGAAATAGAGAGGCTCTGCCCTTCTTTCTGATAGAATATACTTTGTAGTTTTACTTGCTGGGATAGAAACCCTTAATTATGATACATGACCCCCTGTAATAATGGCCATAAGCATATAGCTGAATGAGCTACACAATTGGATGTTATGAAATCTGAGCCAAACTCTGTAATAATTTTAACTGATGAGTAATGACAATGTTTCTTCCAGCCCTTTTTTCCAGGACAGGGGCGGCGGGGGGGGGGGGATGTGTGAAAATCAGCACCAGCTGCCTCAGTGTGTGTAATAAATTAAAAAATCCAGCTCCATTCATCACCTCAAATCTGTTCTAAATGTGCTTTCCTCGACAAAGCACATTTTTCAGGAATTCTGGCCTTTTCAGAAACTCATTTACTGTGCTACAGAAACCTTTGTAATTTTGCAGCTCCTTTTCCTGTGTACGTTAGAATGGTGCAATAATATTCTAATTTTGAGGTGGGCTTTATTTGCTATTTATTACAAACAACAACAACAATAATAATTTATATCCTGCCTCTTTCGCTTTGAGGATAGAGGCTGGTAACAACAAAGTTCATACAATACACAATAATAAAAACACAAGACCCCGGCCCAACCCTCCCTCCCAACTATCAAATTAAACAGTAAAACATGGTTAAAAAGCACATAACAATACATCAAAATTAAAACAAAAACAAACCGCAAATAATAAAAATAATAAAAGGAAAATAATAAAAGGAGGGGGATTCAAATGGTTCTGGACATTATCAATCGGGGAAGGCCTGCCGGAAGAGAAAGGTTTTTGTCACCTTTTTAAAAGCCTCGAGTGAGGATAACTGGCGCATCTCTTCCGGCTGGTCATTCCAGGTTTTTGGAGCGGTGGCAGAGAAAGACCTTGCCCAGTGCAAAATTTTACTTGACTTGCCCGGTGCAAAATGTATTGCATCCAATGGAACTTGGTACATTATGTACAAATTTTATTTTCTCAAAAAATAAATTCATTATAAGGACATTGAAAATGTAATCCGTGGCAGATCCTTAAAGCAAAAATGTTGGATGTATATGGATTCCAGTAGACAGAACCTATACATGCTATTTGTAGTTATGCCTCCTTCTTACCAAGATTTAGAAAATGTTCCACTGACATGCTGGGACTTCTTTAGTGAGTTTCTTAATCATTTTCCTTCAGTTTCCTAGAGGTAACATTTGTAAAGAGCCTAGAATCCTAAAATTGTTGGATGTCTCTCTTTAGTTAAGCTTTGTCATTGTATAGCTGCGTTACTGTATTAAATAACAAACCCTGGCTTGAGTGATTTTTTAAATCTGGTTTTTGCACATTTTGGCAAGACATTGAATATCAGAAATCTTACTCAAAATGCCACAAGTTCTGGGTAGATAAACATAACCCTGGGGTACAGTTGCACCAGAATACAGAGAAATAATTTGGAATTGTTCAGACCATAGGTAGATTATACTTGAGTGTACTCCTTTGGTATACTCCGGCATACAAACAACCTCCTTGTAAGAAGAAAATTAGCATAGCAGGAATATTCCTACTGTGCTAGTTTTCTACTTTCAAATAACCATTAGGTTATAAAGATATGCAAAAGATCTGCCCTCTTTTTTATGCAGAGTGGATGTTACTGACAGGAAAATCAGAACAGATTCTTTGCCATGTGTATTTCCAGTATCTCTAATATGGATCTTGGAGAATAAGAGTGGGAAAGACCCTGAGATGAAGAGCTTCTCTTGATCATGATTTTGGGAATACTTAATATATGTTTATAGTAACACATAATTATAATACATAATCCTTTTTAATCTTTGCAACACTTTGATGCAGAGAAAATTGTTTAATGCTAATCCAGATTGTTATCTATCTAATCCTGTATTGTCTACTCTGATTGGCAGACTCTCCCTAGGGCTTTGGTCTTCCCCATCATCTGCTAGCTGATCTATTAACTATAGACCTCAGTGACAAGAGGTCTTCTGCTCTGAAAGTGTGTACTCTGTTACCACATTGTGGTCATTTTCCTAGTTGGCAGGGCCCTTAGACTTTCTAGAAGTACAGGTTTTCTGTGAGATAGCCTCCTCAAGGTCATCAGCAACAGAACAATACACAGATTAACATGGGAATCACTCCTCTCCTAGGGTCACACAGTATCTAGGGTCTCTTCCAGGTTAGCATTCTCTGAAGATACCAGCCACAGATGCTGGCGAAAAGTCAGGAAGAAACTCTTCTAGAACATGGCCACATAGCCCCAAAACCCCACAAAACTAAAGATGATTATGTTTGGAAAAGTGAAAGGCAGTAGGTAAAGAGGAAGACAGTAGTACAGCAGGATTGATTCAAGCAAGGAAGCTAACCTGAGCTGATGTTAATGGGGAAGGGTGGCTCTTGGAGGTCTCTCATTCCTGGATGGCAAATAATAAACTTTGTTGGAAAGATATGGGAGGATGTTGAACTTTTTCTCTTCTTGCTGGGCCTTGTACAATATTTGATGTTAATGCAACAGGTTAGTTTGAATGATTCAGAGATTGGCAAAAATTTGATGCTGTATATTCATAAGCTTCAGCACCAAAGCTCAATTCATGTAGGTGGGCTTTACCTGAAAACAAAGTCACTTGCGAGTTTGGTGTGGGAAGGAGTGTGGAGATCAAGATGAGATGGAAGGGAATTAATCTCCTTTCCTCTCTCCAAATACTGCAGATTTAAAGGCTGGTATTAGATGACAGGGTAAATCTAAAAAAAAAATCTCAGGCTTTTCCATTGATACAGCAGCACTCCTATCTTTCTGCTTCTGTGCAACTGTTTATTTGCTTCTGAAGAAATGCCAGAAATAGTGCAGTAGTAAATTGTGTGGTCTGGAACGCTTTCATAAGCGTTTTTGATTATTTGTTTGGAAAATAAATCTCAAATTCCAGTAATTTGGCTGTGGAGACTGGGGAAATCAGAGGTGTTTCACCCTACTAAACACTATTCATAGATGACACTGCAAGATCCTAACTAGGAGTTGGCAGGTCTCCTCACCCCAAATACTATTTTACTTCCACTTCACATGTGGAAGTTTTATGCCATGTGGGAACTTGGGAGGTGCTGGCCTCCAGAAACAATTTGGAGGCATACATAGCAGACACATGGTGGAGATCTGCAAATGACTCTTCATACATGGTATGTTCAGAAGACAAGGTTTACATAGAAGAGATGGATAGAAAAGGGTCAATCCCCACTTCTATACATTTTAAAGAGTGGCAACATCTCTCATTCCAACTGTTCTGTAAGTTCTTTCCATCTGACTGCTACAGATACTAGTCAGCTATCTGAAGGCTCTCATCTCATATAAATCTCCCTGGGCTTTTTTGGGGGGTAGGGTAGTTCTCTGCTTGTTCCTCCCAACCCTCATGGGTACATTTGGTATAGACAAGTCCATAACAATGGTTTGGGGGAATGCTGGTCCATTATAGTCATAACAATGGTCTGTGGACTTTTGCTGGTCCATAATGAGTTTCCAGGGGGAAAAAAAGGACACAGTTATAATCAGTGAGCTCAGATATAGTACTAGTATATGGCACTTGAAACAAAAAAAAAAGGGGGGGGGGGAATATAGACCGCCACATCAGTGAGTCTCAGCCACAATGGTGTAGACTTCATCAAGGGCCTTCTTGATGGCTGCTCACAGGATCTGGAATTTATTGCAAGAAACCTTCTGGGAACAGGCAAATATCCTTTTATTCAGGCAGAATTTTGGCAACTGCCCAGTTGCTAAAGAAGGAACTTGTCACCAGCAGATTATTATACTTTTCATACAGTGGTTTTAAATAGTGTTTTAAATTGAGCTTTTAATTTAATTATGTTTAACAATTAAACAAACGACTTAAATTTTTAGTTAATCCTCTTCTGTATTTCATTTGTATTCATTGGTTTAATATTTGATATTAATACCTTGGTTGGGTCCCATCTTCAGGAGGATGGCTACAAGCCTGAGTTTGTTTGTTTTTTAAAAGGAATCTTATATCTGCACCAATATACAGCACAGGTAGTGAAGCAGCAGTAGACAAGACCAGAAATGTAGTCTTTTATGCAAATATCATAGAATCATAGAATAATAGAGTTGGAAGAGACCGCAAGGGCCATCCAGTCCAATCCCCTGCCATGCCTTCTTTCACTCCATCTCCCTTTTTAATGAGCAGCATTAAGTGTTTAAGTACCTAATATTTTAGTTTTGACTCATTTCCAATCTAATTCTTATCTGGATATGTGTAGTTTGTAATCACTGTAGAGATTGGGGTGGATTAAATTGAAATCAGTTGCGTGTCCTTGAATCATACTATAGTTGTTTTTCAAGTAGTTGCAATTCAGATTTTTTTTACTTCAGTGGCTATTTAGTAGTCTCATTAAACCTCCATATAGCACTTACAAACATGTACTGATAATGTTAGCTCTATTTACTAACCTACAAACATGCCTCAGTTACATAAACCTGTCCCTGTACTGCTAGTTATGGTTGTCCTTGAGCAAGACTCTTTACTCATACTAAACAGCCTACACTTATAATAAGATGCACAGCAAGGTGCAGTTGTGGTGATAGGTAGCCTCTTTTGAAGAGCCACTTAGTGTTTATACAGTATAGCATTATACTGCAATGATATATTGGTGACAAAAGTAAATTTAATTTGAGCTAAGAGCTCAGTTTTATGGTCAGAAAGCACACAGTGCAGCAACAAGTCTTATGCAATTCGAGGATAAAACCTGAGGTAGATTTCCTACCCCACTGATGTCAGAGATACAAGCTTCTACCAAGTGTAGGGCTGAAAAAGAAAGTCTCCTCACGCTATACAATAATACCACTGTGATTCTCCTTCTCTGCCATAGTCCCATCCTATAGGATCCTGGGCTTCACAGTTTAGGGAGTTTAGAATGTGAATGTCTCACATCTCACATGTAAGATCTAAAGTTCCTTTCTGTTTCCATCCAAATAATTTTACGGCTACACAAGACTACACACAGCAGATGTCCATAGGATATATCCATGGCAGTTACAGTGGAATTATAATTCTATAATTGTGTAATGTGAAAAGCCCCAAAATTTGGTCAGTGTTTCAATGGGCAACTTTTCAAGACATTTATTTCTCTTTCCTTGAGTTCAGTGGAAAGAAGATGGGATTTGCCTTTGATAGTGAACTTTCTTGAAAATTGCCCAGTCTTAGAGCAAAGGATGTCACTTGCATTTACCAAGGGAACTGGTTTATTTCTGACATATTCCCCAGTCCCCAGCTGCCTTTACTGGTTAGAACATTGAACATTAAAGTGTGACAACAGAGTGCTGGCCAGCAAACTAAACTGAAGTGGAGCAGGGGATGCTAGGTCAGCCTACTCTGACCTCAAGCGCTCCAGAAGCATTTGAGTACAACTCATGGAATCTCTTACAGCTGGCTGTTATGACTAAGAAGTCCCTATGGATTTTTGCTCTTAGTATAACTAGTCTCGATACAGCCCAATACGTTTAAAAGCAGGTAGCAATGTTATCTTGCTTAAAACTACTAAACACACAGCAGGAAGAAGTTAAAATTACAGTCCCATCGAAACCAACGGAGGTTTCTGATGTCCAGCGGAGGAAGAGCATGCATCTTTAAGAACCCACACTGTGTTGAGCAGCCAGTTAGAAGTAAGCTGTATTGGTAAATGACAGCAACAAGGGCTGGAATTAATTGTAGTCCTGTCAATTTCATTTTTCAAATAAGTCTTTACAATAGGCAAAGGAAGGCCTGGGGATTGTGTGTGGCCTTCAGGAGCCCATTGGTATTATATTATTGATACAACAACAACAACAACAATAGTAATAACAGTTTAATCACTTTTAAAACTCATCTATTTTGTAAATTTTAACTATGTTTTTATTATAGTTTTCATTGTTAATAATAAATAAATAATAAAAATTTTATTTATATACCGCCCTTCCAATGATCAGGGCGGTGAACAACATATTAATAACAATACAAATACAATTACAGTAAATATTCAAATAATATACAATCATATTAAAAACAAAACTAAAACTCCATCAGCCAGCTGCCATAGGCGTCGTAGGGGGAGGACTAGCTGGCGCTCGATTCGGAGAATGCTGATCGAAATAGGAAGGTTTTTAGTTCCTTCCTAAACTGGGCCAGGGAGGTGGCTGAGCGGAGCTCTATGGGCAGCGTATTCCAAAGGGCCGGGGCGACGATGGAATACGACCTCCTCGTTGTGGAGGCCAGTCTAGCCCCTGGAACCCTCAGTAGTTGCTGCCCGGATGTTCTGAGGGTGCGGGGCGGAATGTATGGAGAGAGGCGGTCCTCCAGGTATCCTGGGCCCAAGCCATGTAGGGCTTTATAGGTTATCACCAACACCTTGTACTGTGCCCGGAAGCGAATAGGCAGCCAATGCAGATCTTTAAGTAATATGACTGGCCCTGGAAGTACCAGTGACCATTGTTATAAATGTCCTTGTTTCCAAACTGAGAAAAAGATGATGATGATGAGGATGATGAGGATGATGGTGATGATGATGATGCACCCCACTTTCTAATCTAGGGACATGGGGGCATTATCAGTTCCCCACTCTGTTTGTTTTAGATCCAGGGGACCTTTTTTCCAAAACTCAAAGTGGCTGCCTATCACTGCTGGTTTTAGAAAACACTTCTGGTATTTAAAATGTGGGTGCTCCCCCAAGACAGGGGTTTTAAATCTTTGGCCCATGAACTACTAGAGTGAGTGGGCTTCAGGGAATCCATGAACAAGATATTAAAAGATAGTCCTCATCCCATCCCCCCAATTTCCCTTCTCTTTGTAAACCATGTGGAAGTGCATCGCCCTGGGGAGAGCAGCAGCTCTCATCATCAACTCTTTTGTATCATCTTATTAAGCCAAAATAAGACCATTTGAACAAAGTCATTGTGATGTGGTCAGACAACATAGACTGTTATGCTTCTCCTTATGGTAAGTGTGTGTGTGTGTATGTGCGTGTGTAAGAGGTGTACAAAGTGTTAGAAAGGCATAGATGGAGATGGTATTTTCAAGTGATTGGGTTGGAGTTAAATTGTGCAAAACAGGCAGATGTATTGAATTGTGTGTCAGATTAAAAAAAAAATAATGCCTAATCTTAGATGCAGATTTAAAAAGAAAAAATACTCACCGTGCTAATTTAGCTGGCAAATGATCTGTGTTGAAAGCTAATTTAACAGAAATCCAACAGCAGAGAATAGATTCTCAATATAATTGAAATAAATATTTGACTGTTTTACAGTATTAATGTTTGCCAGTATTTTTATTTTATTTAATGTTTTCTCTCTTTTTAGGCCTGTGAACATTTCTGATTAAAGGCCTTTTGATTATTTTGGCCAGTACAAATAGCCCAATTCTGTGCCTGTTTGTTCAGCATGTCTCACTGAATCCAAGGGGTTGGCACCCCTATAAATATTTAAAGGTTAAAATTCCCTATTATCTCATATATTATTGTGACATAATACTTTACAGTTAACCTTTCTGATTCTCCTCCATAATTCAAATTTTGCATTAGTAACAATTTATTATATTTTTCTAATACAAGTGAATTCATAGTTTTTTCTTCCCTTCCCTTTTCGTTTTTAGCCAAGAGGAGTTACCTTTCCATGATGCATCATCAGAAAGGGTAAGTTGTCCTTCTCATTTGTAAACTATCAATGAGTTCTCAGATTTGTAGTTTTGTGAAATATTTAGCCTTCTTTGTCAGAGAGCTGTGGTGCCACAGCAAACTACAAATCCCAGGATTCCATGGCACTGAGCCATGATAGTTAAAGTGATGTCAAACTGCATCATTTCTGCAGTGCATATGCAGCCTAAGATGTAAGTCATTCCACACAAAGTCTTAAACTAGGAGATGATGACTGTTGAATTTAGGAACAGGACATGACCATCTAGCTACAGCTCTTAGCCTAACTCTGCACTGAACTGAGTTTTATAAAATATAGTTTCATACTTGTGTCTCAGTTGCTTCAAAAAGGCACTGAAACAGAGTGATCTTTAGGGCCAACTTTATATCATCTTCTCTTGCTAATATTTTAAACACATAGGCAGTATAGCTGTTCTACTCACACTAATGGCATATCTATCAACTTTAAGACAGATCTCAGGATATTTCACTTTTCAAGATGATAAGGAAATGACCAGGAAAGATTTACTGTACATTATGGGCTTGTATCATGAAACAGAGATATCCAAAGAAGAGTTTCCAAGAAGTAGCCATCCCTTGAGTGTAAAGTAAAAAATCAGGTGTACATCCCCATCTGAAGCAATTTAGGGAGTGATCAATCACTTTATTATCTTCTGCTTTTCCCAAGATGCAACTCAAGAGCTTGCAAATAAAAAAATGCAATAAAACTCATATAGATAAAAGCATACAAAAAGTGAGATTAAAATAATACTAAAATACTAAACTGTTAATAGAATTACAACCATATCATCTATGAAAAGCTTGATTAAAAACAGTATGACATTAAAACTGAAAATCCATAGGTAAAACAAACACCTGGGAGATTAAAAGGTCTTCACCTAAAGACAAAAGGATAACAAAGAGAAAGCCAGTCTAACCTCTCTGTGAAAGGAGTTCGAAAGCACCAATGGAAAAAGTCCCTGTCCCACATTCCCTCCAAATGTGCATGTGAAAGTGGTGGAATTCAGAGAAGCATCTTCCTGGACATCTTAGATTTCGGGCAGGCTAATATGGAAGGCAGGCTCTTTGAGATACCCTGTACTGAAGCCTATAGTGCTATATAGGTCATAACCAGCATTTGGAATTCTGCTCAGAAATGGCCTGACATGCAGGGGAGTTGTTGTAACAAGGGAGTTGTGTGCTCCTGCAGCCTGCCCCAGTTAACAATCTTGCAGCAGTTCTTTGGACTAGATGAATTTTCTTGACTGGTTCAAAGGCAACCCCACACAGAGTGCATTACAATAATCTAAAGGGATGTAACTAGGCATTTGTCACTCTGGCCAAGTCAATTGTCCCTAGGAGCAGCTGAATTTGATGCATTAATTTTTATTGTGGAAATACACTCCTAGCACCTATACACTCAAAATCTAACCATCAAAGTTCAAGATTGCATTTAAAAGTATACACAAATGATGACCCTGAGTTCACAGAGGACCTGAACACCCAGTCAGCACAGGTTCAACCCCGTTCCCTGATCGGCCTTGCAACTGACAACGATCACCTGTTGTTTTGTCGGATTTAGCTTCAGTGCATCTGGTCCCATGCCCTTTGAGTCTGAAGGCCCTTTTCAGCACTGACATCCCCACATTCCAGCAAATGTGTAGAAGTTTTTGTCTTGAAAAAAGGAAGAAGAAAGGATGTACTAGGGTTAGGCAAAACCAAAAACATATCACACTGCCTAGAAAGTACAGACCTACACTGATTTCAGATTAATTGGTCAAAATATATATGTATGCCATCCTGAATGTACAGGACTCCAAAGTCACGTGGACGGCGAGCCTGTGAGTGAAGGGGCATGTGTTGCGGGGGAAGCCCATTTTAGACTAATGGGGCTGAACACTCAGTATTTGCCTTACATGGGGGAGGGGTCCAGAATGGATCCTCTGCCATTTGGCAAGGCTGGACTGTATAAGAAAGGCATTAGCCTAATGCTTTGAGGACTTTTGAGAGGACTACTACTTAGCTGAGTTTTCACTGGAAGTATTTATCCAATTTTAAGCCTGGCACCTTCTCTGGATTCCAAATGTTTGGGAAACATTTCCGTAAGAATCTAATATCATATAATAAAAATTTATTTTTATACCGCTTTTCCACGATGATCAAAGCGGTGTACGAAAATGCAAAAAAACACAATACAGAATAAAAATTTCAATAAAAACATGGCAAAACACTATATTAAAACATTACATTAAACAAATAAAACCAATTACCCACAATCAAGCCAGGTGAATTGTTAACCATGATGCCAGTACATATACGGGAAGCCACATAGTATCAAGGGACATGGGGAAGCCTGGGGGAAAAAAAAGGTTTTAAGCTTCTTTTTGAACAAATCCAGGGAAGTGATGGAACGGAGCTCATCGGGAAGAGTGTTCCAAATTTTAGGGGCCGAGATGGAGAAGGCCCTTTGCGAGGTTGATGCATATCTCGTGGTTGGACCCTCAACAAGTTCTTCCCGGCTGACCTGAGTGTGCGGGCAGATTATATGTGGGAGAGGCGGTCCTCCAAGTACCCTGGGCCTAGCCATTTAGGGCTTTATAGGTATAAAACAACCTTGTATTGTGCCCGGAATCGAATGGGCAGCCAATAAGATCTTGGCAGAACAGGTGTTATATGGTCGGTCCTGGAACATGCCAGCGACCATTCTTGCTGCCATATTCTGCACCTGAATTGAAGCTTCTGGGTTTGGTACAAGGGTTGCCCCATGTAGAGCGCATTGCGAAATCCAATCGAGAGTTACCAGAGCATGTACCACAGTCTCAGGTCCCCTGGCCCAGATAGGGTCGCAGCTGGCGTATCAGCTGAAGCTGATAACAGGCGCTTCTGACCGTCGCATCCACTTGAGATGTCAATTGGAACGATGAGTCCAAAGCACTCCAAGCTGCGAACTGAGTCCTTCAGGGGGAGCGTGACCCCATCGTACAGGTGGACAAATTTCACTACCCAGACCCGGGGAGCCTATCACAAGTCTTCCGTTTTCTCTGGATTCATACTGAGTTTGTTTTCCCTCATCCAGCCCATTACTGACTCCAAGCAGGCATTTAGAGGAGAGATGCCATCCCTAGTCACTGCAACAGTCGGAGACACAGAGAAACATATTTGGGTGTCATCAGCATACTGATAACCCATGCCCCATGTCTCCGGATGATCTTCCCAGGGTTCATGTAAATGTTTAATAGCAGGGGGACAAAAATAGCTCCTTGAGGGACACCAGATGTAAGTTCCCTCTTATCGGAGCAAGAGTCCCTCAGCTGCACCATCTGGAATCTGCCCGAGGTAGGAACGAAACCACTGGAGCACAGTGCCCCCGATATCCAACTCCTTAGGCGTTCCAGAAGGATACCATGGCCAATGGTATCAACAGCCGCTGAGATGTCCAAAAGCACTAACAGGGACACGCTACCCCAGTCCATGCCCAGATGGAGATCATCGACTAAGGCAACCATGGCAGTCTCAACTCCATAGCCTGCCCGGAAACCGGTTTGAAATGGGTCCAGAAATCCGTTTCATCCAAGATCGCTTAAAGCTGGAAGGCAACTGCCCTCTCGATCACCTTCCCTAAAAAAAAGGCAGCAGCAAAACAGGTAGATAGTTGTTTCGAATCAGGGGGTCTAAGAGAGGGCTTTTTTTAGCAGAGGTCTAACTACTGCTAATTTTAATTAGATGGAAATCGCCCTTCACTAAACGATGTATTAATTATGCGGCACAGCATAGATGTTACCGCAGACCCCCCTGAGCCATCAGCCATTAAGGACAGGGATCGAGAGAGCATGTCATCTTCCTAACACTTCTAAGAATCTTGTCCACATCCTCGGTATTCACAAAACTCAAAGTGATCCAGTTTAATACAGTCCATGGAAGCTCTGAATGCCTCTCTATAGGTTCTGAAAAAATGCTGGCGTCGGATCAGCCCTTATCTGAGAGATTTTATCCGCGAAGAAGTTGTTAAATTTGTCCAGCAGGCCTTGGATGGTTCTAATATAGGGTTCAGGGAGGGGGGCAGTTGTGTCAGCTCCCTCACTACCCGAACAGCTCTGCCGGACGCGACTCCGCGGACGCAATATGTGCAGCATAAAACGAATGTTTTACTGCACTTTGCCACTCCGTAAGCCTTCCAAAGAGACTCAAGGAGTGTCTTCTCGGCTAATAATAATAATAATTTGTTTTATTTTATACCGCTATTCCAAAGATCATAGCGGTTAACAGCAAGTAAGCTAATTAGAAAGTAAGCTAATTTGCCCCCAACAGTCTGGGTACTCATTTTAGCGACCTCGGAATGATGCAAGCCTGAGTCGAGCTTGGGCCTTTTGCTGGTCTTGAACTCGCAACCTTGTGGTTCTGAGTGAATGGCTGCAGTACAGGCATTTAACCACTGCGCCACCAGTGCTGGTGTCTTGCCAGTTGCGCTCTAGTCGTTGTACGGCCCACTTCCTTTCCCTGAGATCTTCTGTGTACCAGGGTTGCTTGTTGAAAGTAGGCCGGAAAGGACACTTGGGAGCGACACTGTGTATAGCCCTGGAGAGATCTTTATCCCAGGTGTCAGTCAGGGCATCAACAGAGTCGCCGTCAGTTCCAACCATATATCCCTCTAGGGCTTCTTGGAACCTTTGGGTTCCATCAGCCTTCGAGGGTGGACCATCCTAATAGGTCCTCCACCCCGGGGGGATTTGGGTAGAAGCCTTTAGTCGAGCCTCAACCGGAAATGATCGTCCATGATAGGGCAGAGATATTACATACCTCTGCCCACGATGTGCCCATGTCATACTAAAGACGACATCAAGTGTGTTACCAGCGCAATGCATGGGCACTGAGACTAATTGGGACAGGCCATGGCAGTCATGGTGCCATGAACTCCCGAGCCGCACCTGTTGGACCTTGACTGGCTTCAAAAGGGATGTTGAGGTCCCCCCAGGACCAGAAGCCTAGGGGACTCCAACACCAGTTCCAAGACAGTTGTGTTAGCTCGGCTAGGGAGTCTGTTAGCCGCGGGGTGGACGGTAGACCAACAGAATCCCCAGTCTGTCCCTGGCCTCAGGGTCAGGTAAAGTCACTCAATGAAGTCAGTTTTCCGGACATGGTTCCTGATAAGGGAAGGGTGTTTTTGTTGACCAAGGCAACACTGCCCCCCCCCCACCTAAATGATCTGGTCCTTGACTGAGTACCCGGCTGGAAGGGCGCCTCACTCTCAGGCCCCAGCCAAGTCTCAGTAATACAAGCCAGGTTGCAGTTCTTATCCTGAATGAGATTGTAAATTATGGGGTCTTGTTTCTTACAGACCTGGCATTCACAGGAGCGAGACGGGTTTGTGGTACACTTGGACTGACCCACCAGTTTTCTTTGACTAGGAGTGTGGATGGAGGAGAGATAGATATTAGTATCGATCTCGCCTTCCGTTCCGTTGTGGTTCCACGCTCCTACTGCTGTATCTCCCCTTGCCCACACACTACTCCAATAGGAGCTCCGATTGACACCATCACAATCACCAACCACCTCCCCAAGCAATCCACACCCATGTCCATTCTCTCTCCCCCTAATGACATACAAAAAAACACAGCAGAGGAAGACTAGCATCGACGTCATTCCCCCTGCTGCTATAGCTCAGCTAGCAATACACCAACTCCTCAATCCCTGCTACGCAACTGCACAACTGCGGCGTTACAGATGGTCCGGGCGTCCTCTTTTGTAGCGCCCCTCTCACCAGCGCTCTCTTTCCCTGGCGGTGGACCCTGGGGCAGCTGGGCAGCGCGGATGGAGTCCTGCTGGGCGCGCTCCCGTGCCACAGGTGGTGAAATTCTGGCGTCCTTCAGGCCAGGGGAGGGCCTTTTGTAGCGCCACTCTCACCGGCGCTCCACCTTCCCTGGTGGTGTGCTGGGAAGCTGGGCACCGCGGATGGGTCCTCCACCGCGGTGGAGTTCTCCAAGTATAGCCCCAATATCAACCACCCAACAACACAATTATACACACTGCACAGCTGCGCAACTGCAAAGATGTGGTGGTGAAGTTGTTAGAGTGCTCCTCAGGAGTTCCACTGCTGTGTAGGGATGGCAACAAACAGTCCTGGGGACAACACACACACACAAGCAGCATCTTTGTGGGGCGAGCACAGGAGGGAGCCTTTTGAAGATGCTGCTCTCACCAGCACGCCCCTCCTCCTCTTCCTCACAGCTGTTCCTGGCCTCCTTGGTGGTGCAGTTGTTAGAGTGCTCTTCAGGAGTTGCACTGCTGTGCAGAGATGGCAAACAAACAGTCCTGGGGCACAACACACACCACACAGCAGTGCCTGTTTTCTCAGCAGTTTTCCAACATATTCTCTTGAGGACATCAAGTGTGTCTTAATCTGCTGGGTATGCATTAAGGACAATGGTCTCTTACTAACATAATTAAAAGTTGCTAGAAAATTGTAGAACTTTGGAGAAAGCCTTTATTACACAGCTTGCAAAAATTTTGGTGACTTGGATAGATGCTGCTAGGATGAAACATGATGAATGAATGCAAACTTCCCATAGCTATTTTTAGTAGGAGGAAAGATTACAGTCTGCATGGTGCTTCTATTTATTGTAATGAAGTCTCTTCAGTAATGACCTGTTGTAACTTACTATGTTTTCCTTGAACACAATTCTACGAGTGTCTTTACAGTGGCATTTGAGCTAAAACTGTACATTGTCTAAGGATGTAACAGAAGAACAGGATGCATAATTCTCAGTTTTAGTTTTACTGGTTTGTGTGGCTAGATATGGAAGATGTTATATATACTATAAACCTTGTGCACTGCCAAACTTACTTTAGTATGACTGGCACTGAGGAGAACTCCCTTATCCCTCTATGCTAGCAAGTTCTCTCAGGATTGTAATGTTGGTTGGATCCAGCTTGGCATGAACTTCACTGGATGACCTGTGCAATCACATGGCTCTCAGCTCAGGGGAAGGCAATGGTAACCTTTCTGAACAATCTTGTAAAGAAACCCTGTGTACACCTTATGGTCGCCATAAGTCAGAAATGATTTGAAGCACAAAACAACAACAGCAGACAATTATAATCTCCCATGCCCATCCTGACAAGGCTGAACCTGCTGAATCCCCTTTTTTAAAAAATGGGATGGGGAGGAAGCTTGTCCTAGGGGAATCCACTACTAAAATCACTTCATGCTCCTTCAGGGAACCACAGCTTAACATTCCCTTGTTCTGCAGGTCTTCCTGATGGGAGAGACCAGCCTCAGTTCGTGGGCTCTTAATGAAATGTTTTGCCAGAGTATGGGAACTGTTTCTGCTGCCTGAATGCTTACCTTTAGAGTCGAAACATATTTCTGTTGGGACTTTTCCTGCATCAGAGTTCAGAGAGACTGACCTTCTTTCTCCAGAGCAGGAAAGACATCTGTGAGGGACAGAAGGTTGGGTTCAGTTTGGTCCTAAGTGCTCTTTACCTGTACAGTGAAGGAAAACTTCCCTTTCTTAGTTTTGGAGCGGGGAGGTCACTGATATCACCATATAGCAGGCTGGATGATCCCTTCCTGACTCTCCAAGTTCAGAGTCAGGTGGAAATTTGGGCATGTGTCATGCTTGGCAGTGTGTTGTGCCACACTTCCGTGATAGAGTGTACTGTTGAGCCTGGGCATGTGCCACTGGATCGTTACTTTTCTCTCTCATAACTCCTTCCTCAGAGATCAGTTGCAGACAGCCCAACACATAGTCTGACAAAAGGACTATGTTTATTGTGTTGGATAAGGTAGGCTGCACATATAAACAAAAGCATTGTGCTCTACTTTGAAGGAATATCACTTCAACTTTTGTTCTGTTTTTGATGCATGAATGAGCTTTATGGGCTAATTCACATGCGAAACTCATTTTTCTCCTACGCCATCTGAATTGGGCAGACTTGAGCAATGAAAAGACATGTTAAGAAAAGAAGAAATTATTGTCCTTTAACATTTGCATTTTGAGTATATAAGATAAAACTTTACTTTCAACATTTTTGGTGATATTAAATGGCTTGTTGATGTAAGCTCATCTACATGCTTGCTTGAATGCCTTTTCTTGCCTCAGGCATGTATGAGCTTACACAAAAGCATTTCAATCAAATGATGTATTTTCACTTCTAAGATGTAGCCGGACTTTTTCCTATGTATTCAGTGATGGCTATTGATTGATTTTGCCCAGTTTTCAATACTGATCATATATATGGCTACGTCGTTAAATATCTTTTTCATGTATAAGCAACGGATTTGAATTGATTAAGACTACAAAATGGCTGAGAGTTGAAGGCTGCAGAAATATAAGACCTGAAATTAAAGTTAAGTGTTTCTGCAGGTAGATGATTATTGTCAACACGAATTTATTGAATTGGTATATAGCATTTCTTAATACAAAGTAATAAAGAGCCTGGTTTCAGAAATTTTCTGAGAGCTACTTGCTATGACGTAGTTCCAGAGGTATAATTCCTTAGGAATACTTATTTATACAGTAAACTGGGCATAGGATAGAACTGGTTATCTAAGCGGAAACTAGAATTAACAACAAAAAGAAGTTTCATGACCACTTGGAGAAAAATAAAATTTAAAAAAGGACTGGATTTTTAAAAAAGTATAGTGATATACAGTTATATCACACATAAGCATAATTGGAAATTTTTATAGTCAAGCCTCCCTAGGAGGTCATCCCAAAGCCTGGGGATCACCACCAAGAAGGCCCTCTCCCTGTTTTCCCTAAACATGCCTGGAAAAGTGGTGGGACTGAAAAAAGGGTCTCCCACAAAGTCTTAAAGGCCAAGCAGGATCATAAGGAAAGTGTGGTATATCAGTGGAATAGGTACAGATTCATAACAAAATGCAAGTGCCTCTTCCCTCGTCAAATATTGAACCAAATTTAGAATTCTAATATTACTCAGTGGATACCAAAACACATCAGTGGAGTAAAATTGCATCCTATTTTGGAAGTCATCACTATCAGTTTCACTACAGGAGCTGAACACTATAATTTTACATACGTTTCAACTGTTGGGGTAGTCTTGTTGCTTTTACCTGTTGCCTCTCTTTTCCTAATAAATAATAATAATAATAATAATATATAATAATAGGATTATTTATATGCCGCCCAATCACTGGGAATCTGTGCGGAAAAACTTGTCAGCTGTTCTGTAAGGTACAAAATGTACAATTGTTATGTTGAACATGATTTTAATACTACATTTTAAACACTCTCCCATTGCTACACCAGCCATTGCATTAAACAGCATGTGAGCTTTTTGTTATGTGAAAAAGACCTCTGGAGCAAGCACTTTTTGCCATTTCCTGATGTGACCCTTTCTGTTGGGAAGTTCTTATTATAGAAAATGTTTGACTGTTTTTCTTTCCTCTTTCTTCCTTTATGATCACTCTTTTTAAAAAAGTTATGAGAGAAGTATTGGCTAAAGCACTTAAGCTGGTAAAGCTGTTTTTGTAAAAAAAAAAACAAGAGAGAGGAGGAGGAGAGAGGAGAGAGAGAGGAGAGAGAGCTAAGGAATCAAAGAAAAAGTTACAAACCTTCAATACTGTACATATTTTACCTTTGAAGAAAAGTGTATACACACACACACACACACACACACACACCCTACAGCGCACCTGCGTCATACGCGGGTGCGCTTTACGCGGACTTGAGCGTAGCGCTCAAGCCGCGGGCGGGAAGGGGCAGCCGTCCCATTAATTGAATGGGCGCGCGCGCCTGTTGCCCCGTGCCCCGCTGCGCCACCGCATCGCTGCGCACGAGCCCCATTGTTTCCACTGGGCTTTAGCATAGGCCGAATTCGCCTTACGCGGCGGGATCGGAACAGTCCCCGCGTAAGGTGAGGGCCGACTGTATATATGTTGATCATTTGTGTCGCTTTGGCTAGTGTGTGCTACCTCAGTGTCTCAGGGACATTGAGAACTGGAGCGTGTCCAGAGGAGGCGACTAAAATGGAAACCTTGCCCTTGAGGAACGACTCAGGGAGCTGGGGATGTTTAGCCGGAGAGAGAAGGTTAAGAGGTGATGATAGCCCTGTTTAAATATTTGAAAGGATGTCACATTGAGGAGGGAGCAAGCTTGTTTCTGCTGCTTCAGAGAACAGGACCAGGAGCAATGGATGCAAGCTACAGGAAAAGAGATTCCACTTCAACATTAGGAGGAACTTCCTGACAATAAGGGCTGTTGACAGTGGAACACACTCCCTTGGAGTGTAGTGGAGTCTCCTTCCTTGGAGGTCTTTAGCAGAGGCTGGATGGCCATCTGTTGGGGATGCTTTGATGGTGATTTCCTGCATGGCAGGGGGTTGACTAGATGGCCCGTGCGGTCTCTTCCAACTCTATGATTCTATGATACCCCCTCTGTAAAATGGGTACTGAGGATGAGCCATATTAGTGAATTGGGGGGGGGGACTAGTTCCTCCAACTATTTGTCACTGGGGCAAACGAGTCATAAAATTTGAGTAGTGGTCTGATAATCCCTATTTACCTAAAATAAATGCTTGTAGTACCTTGGAGCCAATTTTGGCAGCAGTTTTCATGGCGCCTTGCAATGAGGTGCTGCAAAAGTAGCTTCGTGTGTGTGTGTGTGGGGTGGCACATGTGGGGTAGAGACTGCTTGTTTCGCAGCCCTGGGGCAAGGCCAACATTGCCTTAACCCCATAACATTTTGAAAGGACAAGAATGATTAAGATTTAACCACTGCAGATTTCAGTATGTGAATAAATAAATGGTGAAGAGAGAGAAGTCATAGTTCAGTGCCCAGCTCCAACCTCAAATCATTCCGCCTGATTTCTTCCTAAGGTATTACCACTCTGTTTCTCCATATGCCACTTGATGTCTCTTTTGACCTGCATTTTAATTATGTTCTTCCCTGCATTGAAATAGGGCAATATCAAACTATCAATCACCGCGAAGGGAAAGGTTTCCTTGCACTGTTATGGTCATAGCATTCAAGATACCTTGAATAAAAATGTCATTTGCTGTATTCACATTCAAATATCTTCAGCAGTGTGTTTCTGCCTTGTTTTTTTTCTGACTGTCTTGATGATTGAGCAGCTATCTGAAGGGAGAGGAGGATGAAGGGGACGGCCTGCCAACCGAAGGTGGATGGATCTATTTCAGAATTTATGAAGATAATTGGTGTCAAATTGTCACTTCAACAAAAGAGTCAATAAAAGCTCCTCTAGAATTCAGAAGGCAATAGCAACACAGCTGCCTTTTGTAGTACAGTTGGCCCTCCGTTTTTGTGGGGGATCCGTTCAGGACTCCCCCCCCCACGAAAACGCAGGCTGTTGCATATTCAAGCTCATTAGGCTTGAATGGGGCACGTGCGTGTGCCTGTGTGCGTGGGTGGGGCACACACCCCATTGAAAATAGCGGAGGTTGCCCCTCTGCGAATTTTCAAGGTTGCGGATTCCAGATCCGCGAGTTAGGAGGGATGACTGTACTCAGTTCAAATCCAGCCACAATAGGGGAATCCTAAACAAGAGGAATCTAAGAGACTGGGACTTTACTATTACAGGTTTCTACCTCCAACAAAGATAAACCTTTTCCATATGGACTATAATGGGCAAGTTTTATCTACACAACTAGAAGCTTTTTTTCTGATTTAGCAGTACACTGACTTCTTGAGGACACTGACTTCTTGAGGAATTCAGTGTTCTCTGCCTCAGAAAGGGGCCTGTGATTTCACATAGGAAACAGATAGCCTGGATCCCAAGAGAAGTTATTTTACTGCTACATAAATTCAACCTAGACAATGAGGAAATCGAAATAGTTCAAATATTTCCTGTACCTTGGATCAAACATTGATCAGAAACGAGACTGCAGTAAAGAAACAAGAAGGCTAGGAAAGGGGAGGGCAGCCATGAAAGAACTAGACAAGATCTTAAAGAGCAAAGATATACAACTGAGCACTAAAGTTAGAATTGTCCAATCCATTGTATTCCCTAATAACATGTATGGATGTGGGAGCTGGACAGTGAACAAAACAGATAAAAGGAAAATCAACTCATTTGACATGTGGTGCTGGCAAGCATGTCAGGATACTGTGGACAGCCAAAAAGACAAACAAATGGGTCCTAGAATAGATCAAACCAGTGCTCTCCCTGGAAGCTAAGATGACAAAACGGAGGCTGTTGTACTTTGGTAACAGCATGAGAAGGCATGACTCACTCAAAAAGAAAAATAGATAAACATTTTTTGAGCTGTAGATACAACAATTTTTATGCAGGCGTCCCCAGAAACAAGTATGATTTTGTGTAGAAAACTTTGGAGTTGGGATAACTATATCCCTGCTCCTATTGTGCCAGGATTTTTCAACCAGGTTTCCTGGAACCTTTGGGTTCTGCAAGAGCTTGCTAGCAGTTCCATAATAGAGCATGACGGAAGAATAAATAAACATTTTTTGAGCTGTAGATACAATATTTTTTATACAGGGGTCCCCAAGACCTGAACATTAATTCATGGGCTCCTCCAGGATAAAAATGTTGAGGAAGGCTATACTATACAGTCAATACTGTCACTGTCTCAGTATTTCGCTCTTGTGTGTCAAACTGGGAATAATAATAATAATAATAATAATAATAATAAAAATTTATTTGTGTTTCCCCACCTCTCCCGATGGATCAAAGTGGGGTTACAGGCAGATTGGTTATCACTCCTCGGGGGGGGGGGGGGGAAGCTTGGTGAAAGAGCACTGTTTTAAGTCTCTTTAAATGTTTCCAAGGGGGTCGTGAGACACAGCTCGTCAGGAAGACTATTCCAAAACCTTGGGGCCATTATTGTAAAGGCCTTTTGAGATGAGGAAACATATTTGGAAGATGGTGTTTCCAATAAATTCTTACCAGATGTTCTAAGTGTGCGGGGCGGATCATATCTCACTGTGTTTTTGCCAAGCATACCGGGCATAAAGAACAGCTAGATTTATAAATGGATAGAATTTTTGTTTTCTCATTTTCCACTATTTTAAAATACACACACACACACACACACATATCATTACTGTTCACCATTACAGATTTTGCTCCCTACTAGTTTAGCCTAATTAGTTCCTTTGCGACTTCACAAATTCCTTTTTTCAGGAACGAGCATCCATTCACCCAATACTCTCTAGATTTACCACACTCACAGCTGGCATATTCCCACAAGGCCCAAGATCCTCCTGCCTGGAGTGCAGAGCAGCTGCCGTTGCAGCTGTTTTCATGGTGTATTGCCATTTCCTCAGTCTGTCTTGATCATTTACAATTCCATCAGACAAGGGCTATTTATCTGCTTTTAAATCTTCTTCACCCATATGTACACAGCAGGAAATACTGTTTCCTTATCTCATTCATCTCTGCAATCATTACCTGTAAAATGGTATTTCCATTTTGCAAGGTTGTATTGAAGACCGAACAAGAGAGATTTGTCTGATCATCCATGTTCTGGTACATATACTTGCCTGGACCAAAGTGGGAGAACTGAGGGGCTCAACAGACCCCCTGAAGGGGCAGCGCAATGCCTCCCCTTTCCTAGTCAGATGGGGGATGCAGCAACTGCATGTTGTGGGCCCAAACTGGCCTTTCCAGGGTACAAAAAGGAGCTGCAAAAAGCTTTTTTTGACCTAGAGTCAAAATCATACCTCAGGCAGGCAGAACATAATTATTTACTGTGGCAGTTCCATGTCCACCTTCTGCATATGTATTTTATTTTTATTTTTTTTATTTTTTGATGGGGCACAAGGAGCTATCCCATCCAAGTTCCTCTCCACAACTTTCAAGCCCTAGGAGGGCCTACTGCTAGTGGCACTGCTTACTTATGGGGTGGAAAAGAAGTGGAGTAGGCAATTAAACAATTGATATCTCAGAAGGGGAGGAAATGGGAGTGTGCATCCTACTGTTCCTTCTCCTGACAGCCCCATCATCTGAACTTCCTTCTTTTCCTTCCCACCTGATAGCTGGAGCAGTATTGGCAACCTCTCTTGAGGCCTTACAGCTGCAGAGAACAAGGGAGTTTCAGTCCTTGTGCAGAGGGCTACCAAATATCACCTTGTGCTCCATCCAAAAAGAGACATGCATAAGACATGCATAAGACATGTCACTAACAGGATTCTGGTCTGCAGCTCCCAGAGTTGGCTGTGTTAGATGGGGAAAACTGGAGGTGCTCAAATGTTAATTTTTTCAAGCTATGGTTAAGAATTTGGTGGAAGGGGGCACCAAGCTATTGTAAGAACAAGATCATGTTGGTCCAGCTAAGCTCCCAAACTGGCGCTGTACTTGAACAGGCTAATTACTATTCCTGTTGCACATTAAATGTAGAAATGTTCCAGGTGCTACAGTTTAAGTAGGCAAAGATAAGTCATAATCACTTACTACCTACTATAATTCTGTATTTTAAGTATCAAAATACTTTTTTTCATTCTCGTGTTCATGGATGCAAAAGATAGCATGGCTCTGAAGGATTTAATTTTCGTTGCAAGATTAAAAGGAAACACAGTCACGCCACATAATGGAATTCAACCGCAGAGCAAGCTTGCAAAATCTTCCACTTGTATTTTCCATGCAGTATTTGAAATGGCAGCTGAAAGTTTATCACTGTGAAATTCTTAATGAATTCGCTTCATTGGTAAATAATAATCCAGAGCCAGGATATTAAGCATATGATCATTTATTGATTTGTTTAACAACATCTTTTGAAAAATCATAATTTGTTTTGTGATAAGAGCTCATCTAAAATACACACTCATTGTTCTGCATTAGCATTCAGTTCAGGATCAGATGCTACACAGGAGATTTTTTCGCCTGGTGCTTTAAAAAAGAAGTAGCCACACAGTGCTGCTAGTTGGGAGCAGAGAGTGTGGGAGAGCTTAATCCTTTTGGTTCCATACAGCCTTTTATTCAAAGGTCAAGGATTCAAAAGTCTGCTTCTGATGACAGAAGCAGCTCTCTCAGTTGAATCACAATGGAGTAATCCTCTTCCCTTGCAGCCCTCATGCAGCCTAAAAACCTGCTCTGAAGGGCTACGAAACAAGATGGAGTAGGATTCTGGAAGTTGTAATAGACTGTAGGAGAGCATGAGAAAAGGAGTCCCATTTATGTCATAGACCTTCCCCTTGAGCTATTTTCTACCCATGTAGGAAAAGAGATGAGTATTTCCCCTCATGAGTAGAAAAGGAAGCTTATGAGACTGGGAAGCTGGCAGGAAGAGAAGGTAGAGTTGGAAATTGGCATAGAACAGCATACATTACACGTATTTGTGTTTGCATGCTTCTGTTAGCTTAGTAATTCTCAACCTTTGGTCTTTTGAATGTTTTGGACTGGAACTCCCAGAAGTCCCAGCCAGTGTGTACAGTGGTCAGGAATTATGGGAGTTGATGTCCTAAGCATCTGGAGGACCAAAGGTTGAAAACAGCTATGTTAGCTGATATCACAAATTGTGTAGACAGTATTGTTTCCCATACATTCCAAATGGAGTAAACAAAATTTTGGGCACAAGCTCAACAATGAGATCATTTTTCATGGAGGAGAGGAATTGTCATAGTTTCAGCTGTGGGAAGGAATTGTATGCTGAGCAGTGGAGTTAGTTCATAGTGCAACCGATTGAGTTAATGCCTTCTACAACAGTGATGTAGTCACTAGTTACTTGCTGTTTGGAAATAAAGCCTGCATGGGCCTGGAAATTGTGGTGCAGGGGCACATAGGACCTCAACACAGAGCAGAATAGCCAGTAGCATCCCCTTAGGGGCCTATGGGGCAACATTTGCCTTTTGGAGCAAACCAGTTTTGGTTTGACCCCAAAAATATGAGAGGTGGGTTAGGGCAAAAATGTGGGCTGCTACCCTCAAGGGTTTTATCGGGGGCAGTGTGACTCCCCAAGACCTGTCAGTTGCCCACCCCTGTCCTAGAGTGATGCATACTCTCCTACCTGAGATGCATTAAAGTCAGAATATATTACATATCTACCACCCTCCAGGACTCCTGACAGTAAAAATGAAGGAAGGACAGGGTTAATCTTTCTGTCTTAGAAATAAAAAAACAAACAGCTTACTGGCAGTTCTAGCCTCACATAATGTTTGCCTACCCACTGGGTGACCCTGGGCAAGTCACACTCTCTCAGCTTTAGGGGAAGGCAGTGGCAAACCTCCTCTGAGCAAATCTTGCCAAGAAAACCCCTCACCATAGGTCAGAAATGACTTGAAGGCACACAGTCAGAAATGACTTGGAGTGCCTAACTGGGGACTGGTTACAAAACCACTTCTGGTCCACCTGTATGTCCAGTCTTCTCCCTTTTTGTAGACTTTCATGCTTCTTTAAAACATATCCTCCCTTGTTACCAGTTCTCATGTTGTTCTTCCCTCATTTTACTACATTTTTTAGTGCATGACATACCTATTGAGTAATTTCACTAATGGGCCAAAAATATCTTGGAAGCTGGTAACACATATTGTGACTCGCCAGTTGAATTAATGCTGTTGATTTATCTAGGGTATTGCTTTCTTAGTTTACAGAAGCAAAAGCAGTGGTAAAATTGCACCTCATCTGGTTGACTTTTGCCTGTCCTAATGTTGTTGTTCCTTCCTTCCTTTTTACATAGTTTCATAGGAGAATTTATAAAGGGATTCCATTACAGCTGAGAGGGGAAGTCTGGTCTTTGTTGCTTGATGTCCCTAAGATGAAAGAAGAAATGAAAGACTACTATAATGTGAGTTTCCAAATCTGGAAGTAATGTCTGGAAGTAAATTGTGCTCCAACATCTTAACATTTTAAAATATCACTGACTTTGAGGTATTTTATTTACTTATTTATTTATTTTCCTTTTTTGACTATGCCTTCCAGAATCTTTGGCAGGCGGATTCTTCAAGCTGTAGTCCAAAAAAATAATTCTTCCAAGATCTGAGGTTGGTTGACTCCACCATGGTCTCACCATTTTAGGTCCTTAGATTTTCTCCCTTGTCCCATTCCACGTGAAAAGGGAAAAGTGTTTAATTCCATGTGAAAGGGGGAAACTCTTATAGACTCCTGAAATCTCATTAATAGCTGACAGCACCATAAGCAGTCAGCTATTAATGGAAGCATTAATTGCAGAAGTCAGCAAATAAATTTCCATAGTATTGGCACCAGTTTATGTTCTGGTTAGGACTTCATGAGACATCTCTCAGGTTACCTGTTAAAGGTAAATATATGAGTATAAGTAAATATATGAGTTTGCAAGCAACAAACAGTTCACACAGACAACAAGAACCAACAGGCAGTCTTGATTGCGTCACACTCTTTTGAAAACTTCTCATGTTGCTGTAATCATCATTAGATGAAGTTCAGAAGTCAAGAAATGGCTTTTCAAATGCTGCTGATTTATGATCTTTCCAGTAGACACTTATACATGAGGGGTTGTCTAGGAAACTCAACCAATTAGTGACTATAGATGTGATTATAGCGTTCCTGAAGATTGTAGTTTGCCATCTCTTTCTCCACGGTGGAGAAATATTTCCTTATTGAAATTGTTCTCCTCTGGCTTCCACTGATTTTTATTTTTATTTTGGTCCTACAAAGGGGAGGAACAGGAATAAGCACGAAATAAACATAGCTTCCCCCCAGTTAGGTCTAATAGTGTCACACTGGGAGAGCAGAGGGATTAAATCTTGCTTCTTCCAGGGCTTCAGCTCCAGTCAAAATAAGAACTCTCAATGGCTACTTTAAAATTAACACACACATTTGCCTTCCAGTGCTTCAGAACATAGGAACAGCCTTATACAGATCCAGCCAGTCTAGCTTAGTATTGTTGATATCAAGGGGAAAATGTGGTGGGCATGTGGCCCGTAAGGCTATTTTGTGGTCCCTGGCCCATCAGATTTCTCAGTCCACCCTTTTCCGGACTTTTTCTGTCCCAGAACCTTCTAGGAATGGTAATAGATCTATATTAAGATAGGTTGCAGGGACCCCTTGTGTTGTTTAACATGCTTAGTCTTGAAAGCTAAGCAGGGTCAGCCCTGGTTAGTACTTCGTTGGGAGACTGCCAATGAACATCAGGTGCTGTAGGCTATATTTCAGAGGAAAGAACTGGCAAAACCGCCTTTGAGTATTCCTTGCCTAAGGAAACCCTATGAAATTCATAGGGTCCCCATGAGTCAACAAGTGATGTGAAGCCATATGTGTACACGCAATCACACACACACAAGCACCGAAAATGCTCTCTGTAAAGAGCAAACTAACATGGTATGTAGCAAGGATGTTTCTTTTAGCTGTAGATTCTATTACTGGGAGTTTTTTTTTTTTAAAATTGGCATTCCCCATCTGCAGGTTGAATTGCCAAAATCTGTGAACATAATGGACTTTAAATAAGCCAGCAGTAATCTGTGTATCAGGAGTTTCTTTTTTAAAAAAAGACTCTCAAACACTCTTAACCAAAACTATGAGCCAGCCAGAAAAATAAAACAAAATAAAATGATTTGGAGAGAAGTGGATTTGTCTTCAAAGATTATGGATGCCATCTAGTGATGTGTGCTGGAAAACAGAAGGATGGAAGGATGAAAGACAGTCAGGCAGGTGGCCAAGCAGGTCCACCCAACCACCCAACTACCCTACCAGGGCATACAAAAGCCAATTGTCTTTATTCTGAAATGAGGCTTAGACTCCCCCCTCCCTTTAAATTGTTCAGAGAGTTAGGTAAATTGATACTTCCAGCCAAAGACTTTATAGAATTCTTGATGTACAGCATAATAACATTGGAAATCTAATATGAAGCATTATGAAAGCTGAAATGTACTTTTGGATAAATTGTGGGTATATGTGGAATGCTAAAAGGCAACGGATTTGCCATTGTGTTGCATGCAAAAGCTCTTTCAGTTACACAAGTTAGAGAACTTGTACATTTTGCAGTCATCCATAAAACTCAGCATGAATAACATGGAAGGTAAGGCTGAGGCAGTGAAAAAAACACCGCCATCCTGACCTTGCAAGTGGCTCACCTGAGGCCTCGAGTATCTCTGTCATTTGCAGATCACAGTGGTTTAAGAAATTTATAATAAACAGTGAGGTTATGATGGGAAGCTACACTTGTTTACACATTCTTTTGCCTTCCTAGACCTTAAAAACTCAAGCAAGAGGGAGCTCTCCAGACATCAGACAGATTGATCTTGATGTGAATCGGACGTATCGAGATCATATCATGTTCAGAGACAGATATGGAGTTAAGTAAGTAAAACAAAAATCTATCCTTATTGTTCAGTTTGTAGTATTTCATAACTTTATATCCTCAGAATATCAAAAGACTTAAAGTGTGGCAGAATTCTGTCTTCCTAAACTCCCTTCAGCACCCTTGCTGACTTCTAAAACAGTAAGGGAGAACAATTGAGATTCCATTTCCTCCAATGTTGTGTCCCTACTGCAGCAGATCTTCACATGGATACCACTTTGACTCTCAGAAATTTCTAATGAAATCATGAAAGTTCAGGTTTTGCATTTGATTTCCATATACTGTAGAAGAAATATAAGCAGAGCATAATCTGGCAAAATATGTCAGAGCTTTTAAATGGTGACATTTAAAACACAGCAAATATATTTGCTAAACCCTCTTCCATTTCCCATAAGGCCCTCCAAATTTTGTTGAAAAGCATTTTCCATCATTTCTTACCATTGGCCATAAACTGGCTAGGGCTGATGGAAGTTGGGAGTCCAACATCTTGAGTGCCAAGTTTCCCACCCTTATCCAAAAGAAAACATTAACCATGATTTTAAATGTCTTTTTAAATTAATGTCTTTTTAAATTAATATATCACACACATAAGGACATGAATTATTAAATTGTGTTATTGTTGTTGAAATAAATGGTTAGTGTGTGTAGGGAAGGAAGAAGGAATGGAGTGGAGTGACCAGCAACCTGAATAGCTGTATTCCAAGCTGCAACGTTTGCTGTAGGTTCAACTTGTAACAGTAATTACAGTACATAGACTTCTTCCTTGTGCAACTCATGTCTAAAATCTCTAAAATCTATTTCTTCATGCACAGTAGAACCCCTCTAGAGTCTAGACTCACTGGGCCAGTGCATAAGCCTCATGCCCATAAAGTGTGTTTTCATCATGTTTCTCATTATGTAAAACACAAACTTAGGACTAGCCTTTCATGGGAAGGGAAGCAAAGGCTGTGTAATAAAATGCCTCATTAGGCTTATCTACTCCAGTTTATTTCACATTAAGCACTATGTTCTAAAAGCAATCCGCATGTCATGTTATGCTGCAGAGGAAACCAAACTGGCCTGACTACAGAGCCTTTAGCCTTGTAAACATAAATACTACATGAGATGCATGTTAGTATAAGGAAACTCTTTTTTAGACTATTGCAGTAGATTTGGCTTGTTCTTCTCCTGTCTACTGTGAACTTATTTTTAAAATTAGGCTTAAAACTAAATTGAAATTAGTTTAACACAATGAAGGCAGGGTGGCTGATTCCCTTGCCTATAGAGGGCTTCATTTCTCATTGTTAAAAGTATACAGTCTATTTGTTATTTTGCCAGGTTATGCAGACATGAAATATGTATCAAATATTGGTATAGTCACCAGTCACTTGAGGAATTTAGTATTCCCTCCCTATACTGAGTCAGACCATTTGCCCATTCAGTATTATCAACTCTGACTGGCAGTGGTTGTCCAGGCTTTCAGGTAGAGGTTTTCCTTACCCTGTCTGAAGATACCTGGTATTTCCTGGTGATCTCCCATCTAAATACTAGTGCCCAGAATCCATTGAGATTGACTGTGTTTGTGGTGGTATTCTGATGAATTTTAATATGTATTCTTAGCAGGTTTACTTTACTTTCTCTCTCCCCTTCAGGCAGCAATCTCTATTCCATGTTTTAGCTGCATATTCTGTGTATAATACGGTAAGCCATTTGTGTGTACATGTATGGATACATACATTCATTTGTTGTGGCTGTATATAGGGAAGCAGAAGTTCTAAAGGGCAAAAATGGAATCAGTGGGCTTAAAGAGGCTTAATTCTGTCTTTGACTACAGCTGGGGTATTTCCCATTTCATCTAGCAAATCTAAAGAATGTGTTGCTCATTCATGACACGATGATGCCAAAACATATATTTTTGGATTTGTTGTCTAAAACTGAAGATTGGAAACTCACTGGGAGAAAAGTGTGACAATATCAGTAAAAAACAACAACCTATTAACCAGGATTTGCAAAGAAATATAGGGAAAGGGGTAGTATGGGAAAAGAGATGAGATACTGGAACAGAAAGTTATTAATGATAACTGTGGTGGAGAAATTGTGTCTAGTTCCTTTGCTCTTCATTCCTGTACATGTGTTGCATCACAATGGACAAAATGCCCCACGGCATCATAAAGACAAATTGAATTTATTATAACATATGTTTTCATGGATTGGCGTCCAGCTCTTTTACTGCTGCAATAGTGCAGCCCTATATATTCCTACTCAAAAAGATAAATCTCACTGAGTTAAGTAGTTGTCTGTTCACATTAGGGGTCCTGGGTATCCCTTCTTAAAATGAATGCCCCTTATTTGAGGGCTGTATAAATTTTTAAATGGATTGAACAAGTTGAATGGGTAGTTGCCAATGGAAAGTTTAGATAAGAAACATGCACCACTTAGATCAGCGGTGGGCAAAGTGCAGTCCACTGCCCGCATGCTATCCCCCAGGGCCATTTTTGTGGCAACAAAGGCCTAGCAGGTCAAAAATATTTTTGTGATGCTTAACAAAATGCCCTCTAGGGAGCATGGTGAGCTTTTTCACCACTCACCCACCCACCCCATTTTAGGCCCAGGAAAGGCCTTTAAAAAAAAATAATCCAGAGGTAAACCAGAAATGATTGGGGGGGGGGGTTTTGGGGGTTTTTTTGGTGGGGGTGAGGGTATGTCCTCAAAGATCACCTAGAGACCTAATGTGGCACTCTAGCCTCCCACAGTTTCCTAACCCCATTAGACCACCAGGTATATAAAAGCTTATCAAACTTCGAAGGCAAAGGCTTAAAGCTTAATAGCCCTTCCTGCAGCAGCAGTACTTGTACCAAATGCTTTTTTCCTTTCTTTTCTCTTCTGTAGCTAGAGAGGAGATTCACAATGATGTAATTCTTTAGGTCATCTTTGTATTGTCTTTAACAGTTTCTGTTCATGCTACAAAGCTCACTCCTGCCATTTTACTTGTGCAAGGTTCTTCTTTTTGTTTTTCTTGCAAGCTCATAAACTTTTTCTTCTTTGCCTAACTATTTTTTCCCCTCAGGAGGTTGGTTATTGTCAGGGAATGAGCCAGATCACAGCTTTGCTCCTTATGTATATGAACGAAGAAGATGCCTTCTGGGCCCTGGTGAAACTGCTGTCAGGACCCAAGCATGCTATGCATGGTATGCCACTTCAGAACTTGTTATACAGGTGCCATTTAATACTAACCCAGCTATTACTTTTGTACAGATCTCTTTGAGGGCAGGATTGGCTTCATAATATCTCAGATTGGTGGGCATAGAATATTGTCTTTAAATCCTGCAACATACAGGATAATTAATCTCAACTTCTTAGAGGGACATTGTAATGGTGTGAAAAGAGTTGAGCTCAGCACATGACCTCTGGTTAGGAAGACGACTATTACAGCAACTTCAAGGGGCTACTACAAGCCACGTGATTGTGTAAATTAGCTTTGATTTGAATCCATTCTTGAAATTGAACACCAGGATTAAAAGGTTGATTTCCAAGCTAAATCAAAAATGTATAGCGTATGCTTGTCCTAACATATTTCTGAGCATTGTCAGTCCATTGTCTACGTGGAACATGCAGTGTTTGCATTTATTCTTATGGATATGTTTATAAATACCTAAAGATCATTAAAGATTTAGTTGGTAACTTCCAGCAGCTAGAATACATTTTAGTGTTCAGTGTCAGTAACATTAGCTGCCACGAGATGTTGCCTCTTGAGCCATGTATGTTGAGTGTGTGTGTGGGGGCGGGGGTGGGGGAGGTGGGGAGTCCTGCCTTCATCTTTGTTCATATGATTGGGACACAACTGCTGTTTAATATCTCTTTTGCCTCTTGTGGTTGTTTATATATAACATCAAGTTGTGATTGAGCAGTGAGAGCCAGGTGGTGTAATGGTTTGAGTGTTGAACTAGAACTCTGGAAAATCAGGGTTTGAATCCTCACTTGGTCATGGAAACCCACTGAGTAGCCTTTGACAAATCACTCTCTCGGCCTCAGAGGAGGGCAAAAACAAGCCCCTCTGAACAAACCATGCCAAGAAAACCCCATGATACATCTACCTTGGGGTTGACATAAATTGCAAATGACTTGAAGGCACACAACAACAAAAACATGATTGAGTATAGGTATGGACAACACCCATGGCCTCTCTCCAGATTTTTTTTTTCTTGCTCCCAGGCCTCTCGCCACCAAATTTCAGCAATATGGCAGATACCGAACATGCATTTTGCCTTAGAACAAGGCAGCCTTATTGTTTTAGAAACCCATGGAACCCTCTGGGAAGTGTATTTTTCCTCCAATGTGAAACTAATGATTTTAAAAACTGGATATGGAGAAAAAACATTTCTGGTTGTTGCCATGCTGCTGAAGTGGAAGGCCAACCTGCAGTGGGATCTGAGAGGGGCTGCAAAATTGCTCCTTGATCTGAAATTACCCACCTCCATTGAACATTAAAAGAATGGTCCCAGAAGTATTTGCTCTCTCTTCCCCTTCCTTGTAAGAGATTAGAAACCTGCACTTAACAAATGATCAGCCTTGCAGATTGTGATGGAACCACACATTATGATATCCTGGAATTTTCTGATCTCTGTGTGAGAGAGCAGGAGAGAGTGAATGAGTTTGCATTTCATGCTTTCTCATGAAAATGCCAAGCCATTATTTAACACTGCAACTGAATAGCTGTTGTGTAAAAGTCTGAAGCCCTACGTGTGTGTCCTACCAGCTTTCATGAGACTAGATAGTGCTGCATTCATTTCACAGTACAGTTCTTAATTTGTTTAACTATTTGGAGATTTTATTCATTTGAAAGCTAGCAAGTTTCAAATGTTCCAAACATATTTTATGGGTTCCTAACAGTATTTCTTTTCTTTCTTTGTTTCTTTTTTTATTCTCCTATGCTCTAGGTTTTTTTATTCCTGGTTTTCCTAAGCTGTTGAGGTTTCAAGAGCACCATGAAAAAATAATGAAGAAATTTTTGTCTAAACTTAAACAGCATTTTGTAAGTAAAAGTTATCACATGTGAAGTTGACGAAGAGTATTATTCATGGGTAGAAGATCCAGTGTGGAATTTAATGCTTAACTAATGTGCTCATATTAGTGTTTAGAGATCCTGTGGAGTTTTTCTTTACCAGGCTTCTTCAATCTGGTTCTTTCCAGATATGTTTCAATATTCATAATGCAGCATTTCTCATCTCCTAACTGAGACTAGGAAATAGATTAGTGTTTCACAAATTTGATCCCCCTCCCTCCCCAACACAGGGATTGACATGCTTTTGTTTAGATTCCTTAGATCTTCAGAGTACTGGCCTTCTTTTAGTCTCTGTGGTTCAAACACTGGAGTCTTGTGTCTGCCCAGAGCAATATACGGACAGCTCTGGAGCTGAGCAGCTCTTAGCAGGAGGCTCACTATAACATGCTCACTGGGCATTCTTGTGCACATTCACACAACAGTATTATTGATTTTTACTAGGACTGAACGTGCTCCCAGTTTCATGCAAGATTTCAACCTGGCATTTTGCTAGTTGTAACTGGGAGATTGTAAAACATAAAGTGTTTTGCTATTTGGAAATACAGTACATTCTTTTTCTGTTTCAAGGGCTTTGGCCTGAACTCTCTAGATATAAACTTGTTAGAAATTGGATCAACAGTAGCCATAGGCTGCAGACTAGAGATTCCAGTTATTAAGAAGGTTTTGTTGTTGTTAACTGCTGTCAAGTCAACTTCAGCTTATAGTGAACCTATGAATGAGATACTTCCAAGTCACCCTAGCTGCATCCACACTGCAGAAATAATCCAGTTTGACACCACGTTAACTGTCATGGCTCAATACAATGAAATTCTGTGACTTGTAGTTTTGTTGACACTTATCCATCTCTGTTAGAGAGTATTGGTGCCACAACAAACTGCAATTCCCAGAATTCCATAGCATTGAGCCATGGCCATTAAAGTGGTGTCAAACTGCATTATTTCTGCAGTGCTGATGCAGCCTAAGCCAGGCTGCTATGCAAATACACTGTTTGTTTCATGGATTTCAGTGACATTGGGTATATTTATGTAAGTGGGCAATTTTGTCTGTTCTTCAGTTTCTTAGGACAGGCTAGAATAGCTCAGGAGAGCCCCGTTAGGATGCAAGTGTCCATTGTGGGGTTGCCGAAAAGTTCCTTAGTCACAGCACTACTTACTAAACCCTTTCTTACAGAGAACTGCTTGTCACCCATGGGCCACACTTTGCCCATCCTCTAATTTAGTGTATGATGCACTTTTCATACCTAGTTTCCATTGTAGGTAATCAGCTAAGGCTGTTCCCTAAGCAGGGCATGTTTGTCTGGAGTGAGGAAGGTACAGTTCCTATGAGATCAGTGTAAATTTACATTGCCCTTTAGTGTTGAGTTAATTATTTCTTGGATGCCAGATGGCATGAGGCTTTATTCATTCTGCCTTAAGGTTCATAAACTGTTTCATTTTGGCAGGACTCCCAGGAGATCCACACAAGCTTTTACACAATGAAGTGGTTTTTCCAGTGCTTCCTTGACCGTGTGAGTGTTCTCAGTTTGATTCCCCCAAGTTCTTCTCATCCAGATTCAATATTTTGGGGCAAAACCTGAGTCGTTTGTTTTCTTCTTACACAATGAAATGGTTCTCTTTTTGCAGACTCCCTTTAGGTTAACCCTCAGGATCTGGGATATCTACATACTTGAAGGAGAACGTGTTCTCACTGCAATGTCTTACACCATCCTGAAGCTGCACAGAAGTAAAAGCTCCACCTTGGTCTTTTAAATTGTTGTATGAAGTGATCAGCTGCCAAATGGAAACAATGTTTCTTTTTAAAATGTTCGATATTCTTTGGATTTTCTTCAGAAAATATTGGTGCTTTTCCTCTATTTGTTCTTGTTTAGCTTAGGGGGAAAGTGTTGTGGATATTTGTCTCTAGAAAGGTACAGTAAGTTAAGTATTGTGAAGATTGTCATGTATAAGAAGAAGCTACAATAGACATACTGTATACTTGTGTATAAGTCTAGAAATTTTAGTTTAAAAAGACCCCAAAAATCTGAGTCGACTTATCCATGGGTCAATGTAAAGTACTGTACTTTAACTCTTAATAAAAAATGGAACTATCTCCTGGTGAAAGGCAAGAATATAATCTATCCTGGAAGGATTGAACCCCTTCTACTCTCTCATCCATCCAGCCTTTACTGTGAGTACAAACAGTTATGCCTGCTGGAATAAGTTCTTCGGCATTGATTTCCTTTGCTTCACCCTTTACATCCTTTGTTACATGCCCCTAGGTTTTACCCTCAATGTATCCACAAGTCATATAAAACTTCATAATTTTGGCTCTAAAACCTGCCCTCAATTTATACATGAGGCTGAGTTACAGTAGAGTATATACAGTAGTTAGATTTCAGTGGATTAATTTGGTGGCTGTCCTCACATTGAACCAACAGAATTAATGAAGCTATTCAAATTCAAATAGGACTCTCAAGGGATAAGGAGAATAGCTCAGCAGTGACACAAAGCAGGATCTGCTTGAACTGGAAAAGGGGGGGGGGGTTGCATAGCCCTCCAGATGGCCCCAAAGGAGCGGCTTGCCGTCACTCCTTTGCTCGATTGGGGCTGCAGCAACTGCATGTCATGGCCCCAATCCAGTGATTTGCTGGCTCCAAAGAAGCGGCAGAAAGCCACTTCTTTTGGAGCCAGCAAACCCCTGCTATTGCTGTGGTGGCAGCATTTTTACTGCAATTCTTTGGCACAGCATGTCTAAACACTGTGCCAAACAAATGCTGTGGACCCATTCATTTGCTGTCAACCTGGCTTGCTCACCAGGTATCTTGTATAGGTAAAGTGGTGAAGGAGAGAATTATGTATGCTGCTTTGCACTTCCTGGAAAAAAAAGTGGGATATAAATGTAACTAATAAATAGATCTGAATTAACGTCTGTATATTTGTAAAGAATATCTTTGGCTTCTTTAGAAAAAAAATTGATAGCTTTGATTTCAAGGTACTGTAGGCTGTATTTCAGAGAAAGGATCTTTTGAGTATTCCTTGCCTAAGGAATACCTATGAAATGGATGGGGTTGTCATAAGTTGACAGATGCCTTGAAGGTATGCGTGTGCACACACACACATTTTTACTTGTTTTCCTAGTCTTCCACAAATTGTATTCTCTTTTGCTGTCCTAGAACATCTGATGAAATTGCAAATGGAAGAACTTGTAGAATTTCTTCAGGAGACACTTGCCAAAGATTTCTTCTTTGAAGATGACTTCGTAATAGACCAGCTCCAGAGTTCCATGGCAGAGCTGAAGCGAGCAAAGCTGGACCTCCCGGCAGCAGGTACATAACTTCATACAGTTAGACTGCAGTGGAAGCTGTTAGACCATGTTGCCCCCTTTGTTATGTCTGAGCCACATCTCTGTGGCAGATATTGCAAACATTGAGTTCATTGCAGGAAATATGCAGGGGCCTTAGTGCATTTGTATCCTATCCTCAGCAGTCATCATTATTTCCCAAAGAGCACATCCATTTGTGCTCCCATTTTAGAAAGGTTCCTTGGAAGAGCAAGTATGATTTTTGTCCTCCTGAAACACACCTGTATTCAGTGGTAGGATGCTGACTAGGTAAATAGTGCCATTCATCCTTAAGCTGTTATCTGTACCTGACCAGGGTAGAGAAATCTGTATGGTTCGTCAGACAGAATGTACATTCCTTTTTTAAAAAAACAAAACAAAACATAGGCTGCATGTCATCATGTTTCTTGACACATCCAGGAAGGCAGAGAAGCTAAGTCTGCATGTTCTTGTTGTTGACAGAATGAAAGCCACATGCCTAAAATGTTGGTAGTTTACACCACTTGATGGGAGGCCCCAGAAAACAATTTTGAGCCATGAGTGAAAAGTAGCTGTCAGAGATGCTATTCTCCAGACTTATCAATGCTTGCTGAAAGCCAGAGGAGACAAGGAGGAGGTTTCCTGGATTATTAGCTTTCCCCACCCAGTGCCCTGCACTCATGTAGGAATGTTTGTACCACTCAGTGGAGAAACTGTGTTTTGCAAGCTGGGAGCAGGAATTGAATTTTACCCTTCAGTTTGGTTCTTCACCATGAGAGTGGTCTGTCTGATTTTTCTATCAGTGTGGCATGAGAGAGTGAGCAGAGATGTTAGATACCAATTCTTCTTCTGAAAGATGGAGAGGAAATTGTGCAGGGTGCATGTTGGAGCTGCATTAGATTAAATACTCACATATTTTGAAAAATGATACAGTTTAACAGTTTGACATTATTGATAACTGTCTGCCCTATTTTCCATCAGGTATTGTTCCCAGTATGGAACTACATGAGACATCCCCTCCCAGCACCTTTTAATTTTTTTTTATTTTTTGGCTCTTTCCGTTCTGAAAGTTCGCAGTTTTTCCCTAGTTTAATTTGTTTTAATTAGTGCCACTCTGTACAAGCACACCATTTTTATCCTCTTGCCTTGCCTTTTCCTCTTGGGGACAAGTGTGTAAGACTGGGATTTTGAACAGGAAAGATTTTGCAAGCACTAAGAATAAACACTCATTCACAGTAGCAATATAATTAGTACTAATACAGTTGGGACCTTTAAAAATGATGTTCTTGTATATGCTCTGGTGTGTGTTGGGGGTGAACTGTAAAAGGAAAGCCCTTCCCTCTTATCTCCTACGATTTCTTCCTCACACACACCAGTATCCCCTTAGCTCCCATTTCTTAATCCCCCCTGTTTTAAACTTTTTCTTATCCTCACTCCATTTGTCCCTTTCTCCAGTCTCTCAGTAGCCCTTGTAATACAGGTGACTAAGACTTCATCCTAGAGCTTCCTGCAGGAGGAAGATAGTTGTACTGTCTATCCCCCTGCAAAACTCATTTAGTGTCCAGATCAAAGCTCCACAGCAAGTATTGACTGAAGCAGAGAGGGAACTTTTAAGATGTTCTGGAAGCAACAAAAGTGAGCAGCAACCATGGGCCAGTTTCATATTCCTCAGAGACAGGAGGGATTTCTGATTCCTCAGCGCTTTTCTTCCACTAAGAGAGATCCACCAGGCCCCACCCTCTCAATTTTATGTCTTAGGATGTCTATGCATAAGATGTCCTACTCAAGAGATTTTTTTAACCCTTAAATGGGGATTTTCTTTCTCCCCAAACAGTTGCACAACACTTCATCCCACAAAGTCCATCCGATCTGTCTTCTCTCTCTTTAGCTCAGAATGGATGTCTCATTTGTTCTTCATCTGAATTTCATCAGCCTTTGAGCCCGTATCTCCCCACCCGCTGTTCATTCTTGTTTTTCTAATCGCTGTCTTCAGGCATTGCTATTTGTCACCGAGCTCCTGCTCTGTGTTTTCCAGACATTACCTCACTGTGATGTGCCTTGTCTGTCTCGATTCCATGCCGTTGCTGGAGGTGTGAAGCCTCTTCTCAAGCAAGCAGAGGGTTAATCCTGTCTCAAGAGAGCTCATTGAGGAGCTCTGCTTGCAAGCTAAGGCTCCCTTTGGCACATCCGTGACAAGGTCAGCGGATTAGATAGTTAGGAAAAGCATTAGGCTGTTTCACTATAGAGAAGAGGAACAAAGGATGAGAGAGGAGAGAACAAGAGATCTTGGGGGCAAGGATGCTTTTCAGCCAATGCAGCCTTTAGTGTTTGCATTCTCATAACAGGCATGTTGGAGTGTCTAGGATACAAAATGTGTCTTGTGTCCCATCGTTTCCCCTGTCTAAGAACCTAGGAGAGAAATGAAAAACCCAGTATTTAGAAGAGGATTGTGTGTATATTTACAGGTACTGTTTATAATTCAGAATGTGTTCTAACAATGGGGCACAGAGGAGGGACAGGGACCATTGCTGGTTGGCTGGAGACAGGAGGCTAGGAGAAATATCAATTGCCCAGAGTTACCACTAACATGGCAAAAGAGTTGGGTAATCCATTGCAGACAGAGCCAGTAGGAGATGCCTTGTCACACTTATGGGAGGACAAGGGCATTGTGAAAGAGTAAATTCTTAGTAATGAAAACCCCACGGTCCACCAAGACTAGTTCTGTCGCTGACCAAAGGTATGCATACCTCCCTTTTGAGAACCACTGGTCCAAGGGAATGACTTGAAGGTTCTCAAACGTAAGCCCTAAGTTCAATTGAAAGCTGTTTTACAGAATTAGTTAGAATAAAAATCTGTGCCCAAGTTTCTTACAGAAGTGATGCAGCAGGGCAGGGAGGAGAAGAAAGGATTCTAGACGTAGGCACTCAACTCCTGCTGTTGTTTGGAAGGAAACCAGGGTTGGGGAAACCTCAGTGCCATGCCTAGAAGTGGCTTTTGCCTCTTCTTTCCCCCCACTTATCTTACAGAGCTGTTGTAAGAATAAAGCACACAAATGATGGGTAATGCATACTTTCCTGATCTGCATAGAAGAGATATGTCTCCATGCTTTTCTTCTATGGTTTCCTGTGTTGTTAAATTTTAAGCACCTAACACTTAAGACATTCACTGTTCTTAGTGTCTAACAAAATGAAAAATTCTTACATCAGAAATATTTGTTTTATTTTGTAACAAGGACTAGCGTCATTACTTTTAAAACATTTTTATAATAATATCACTGCTAGATTTTGATTTTTATTTTACATAGGGAGTAGCTTTTATTTGTGTTTCAGGAGCATTTCTTTTTTGTGGGTGGGGGAAGTAAGTAACCTTGAAGTTTGCACTACTCAGTATTCATGAGGAATAAGTAAGATGTTACTCTTGAAAAACAACAGGAGTGACATTGTCTTTGGGGGATTAGAAATTATAAGCCCTGTCACAGATTGCAATGCTGTGTGTGCTAACCAGGTAGTAAGCCATTTTGAAGATTCTGGGGTTTTCTTATGAGTAAACATGTTATCAAATTATAGAGTGAGGCTACAAATGGTAGAGTGGAGCCATGTCTCCTCCTGCTCCATACTCTTGCCCCAACTTGTAATTATATCTTAAAAGTTATGGCTGAAAATCTGTCTGGAAAGAGATGGCAGGCCTAGCCTCTCCATTTTACAGATAATTCAGGCACTTCTCGTTTTGTGTAAATTGGAAAGCTAATTAAACATGGTGGAAGTCTCCATCTGGTATGTTTTGTTTAGCTTGCTTAGGATTTCTGGAGCCAATTGGGCATGCTTTGGTCTGTTATCCAGAGATGATAATTTTGCACAGCATTAGAACAAAATAGCAGTCCATCTGGATGAGAATTTATAGGGTACTCTGCCTTGATTTCTTCTAAATTCCTCTCCAGAATGAGATGGACTGGAAGAGCTTGTGGTCTGACTTCATTACCAGTTTGCAGAAGACTTGGAGGTGTTTTTTGTTTTTACAGACATTGAAGCGAAGACCTTAAATTGCTTTGTTACAGCATCTGTGTTTCTAGTGTTGTGGGCAGAAAGAGCTGCTCAACAACTGATTCCAGCACAGAGAAAAGAGCTGTTAGTTTTATAAAAGGGAGACACATAAATCTTAAAAGGCTTTCCTAGCCAGAATAGGATGTCTTCTGCTGGGCAAATAGGGGAAGAAGAACGGGCAAAGAGCTCCATAAATTCCCCGATTAAAGATTTCCACTTTTCTCTGAAATTCATTGGGCCATAATGGAAACACTAGGAGGCTTCCCAATGGGTTTTTTCCTCTCCATTCCCAGCATTCTTTAATCACCTGTTGTGGTTGTCCAGCTATCTTGTGCAGATCAGTGGCCTAAGAACCTCCTAGAATTTAGGGCTTTTGTGATGTTTTTCACAAACTGCTTATTCTCTTCTGCCACTCTTCCCCTCCATCCCCCTTCTGAATTTTTAGTACTTAAATGGGTATGAAGCAGGGGTGGACAACATTAGCCCTCCAAGTGATCCAGTAATAATCCCCTCCATGAAAACCATCTGTGGGAGATGGGGCCATCTTTTGGGGCTTTCATGTATCCCTAGAGGGCATGCTAGAGTGTTTTGAGGCAAAAAAAGTTCTTTAAAAATTTCACAAAATTTCATTTGGATTCTAGGAAATCCAGCAGGCTTAAGACACGTGGGAATGCTGTCTCCACCCCTTGCAGATCATTTCTGGACATTTTAGGGCTCCTGGGGCCCCCCACAAAAATGGACCCGTGGGCCACAGGCTGCTCTTTGCCTACCCCTAGTGTAAAGCATTTTAAGCAGAAGATATTGCTTGTTATACATATATGCACCATCTCCTTCATAACTATAAGTCACAAAAGGTGTTGTTGCCTTGAGTCCCTATATTGGGTGAAATGCAAGATGTATGAAATTGAAATAATAATAATAATAATAATAATAATAATAATAATAATAATAATAATAATAATAATAATAATAATAATAATAAGCTTTTTATCTGCATTCTGGTTTGGTTCAAGATTGACTGAACTGCCAGGGAAGGAACAACAAAAATAGCTATTGGTTTCATGTTGTACTTGTGGAAGTTTGGTCAGTTTATGGGGGAAAGAGCATGCAAGACCAGATGAGCCTTTGGTTAGGTCAAGGGCGACTACTGTTCTTTTCTCATGTTCTGCCTTTCATCATTTCAAATGCCCTGCCTTTCTAATTTCAGGCAGGGTTGTAGCCTAATTTATAAATTTTATTCATAAAGCCTCATATGGCCATGTAAAACACCAAACCAATAGATATTAATAAGTCACATGGCAGGACAATAAGGTAAAGAATATGAACCAGAGAACCCAAATGCTTGTTGGGATAAAAGGTGTTCAGTTCCTTTTGAGTTTGTCTTATCACAGAGAGAAGAAGGTAGGCCTCCCAGCCTAGAAGGATATTCCATGTATGCATGAGATTTATTTATTTATTCATTCATTCCATTTATTTGCTGTCTTTCTTACAATGGGGGACTAAAGTGCAAAGCTAAAACAAGATCAGCTTTAAAAAAAACTGAAAATGAAAATGAATTTTTTTTTTAAAAAAAAATATGGCCTTACCTTACAATTGTGGCAGGATCATTATGTCAAACTTCATATGCAGAAAGCAGGCTTTATTGTGTTCTCACTTCTCTTCTCTCTTTCAGTAGGTCACGTCACCTTTTGGTATTTTCAACAAGTTTAGAGTTTGGTTGTTAACTTTCTGTTTTCCTTTCTCATAAGTCTTCTCTGACTAATACCTGTCCATTTTCTTTCTCTAACAGGCTGTTATGTTTTTAAGGGAACCAGTACAATACAATAGAATTAGTTCAGCATAATTTTTTTTCCACTTTCTTTTTTTTCACTTTCTTTTTTTCCCTTCCAGATGAATATGGGATTTTCCACTTATACGTTTGGAGAACCCACACGTACATGTTTTTCTCCCTCCCACCATTTTGCACTTGAGTACATTAACAGACTAACTCTCTGATATGTTTTCTTGTTGATGTTTTTCTTCCCACTGATTTTTCACGTGCATCTAAATGTGATGAAGTTTGAGGTTGATATGGAATCTTTGTTTCCCTCTGGCAGCATGCCTGTCTGTGTTATTTTTGCTGTATAGCCTGTGTCATTGAGTTTGTTTCCTTGCATCTGTATAGATGTAAGCACTGTTTCTTGTTGTCCTTGTGACTACTCTGACTAGCCACTAAGACTCGGTAAAGTCTGGCATAGCTTGAAATTCCTTGTCTGCGCTAGAGGGCTGGCGTGTGTGTGTGTATGTGTGTATTTCAGTAGCCCAGGAATAAGTAAATGTGCAGATTTCTGTCTTCAGACACTTTTGTTTTAATATTAAGGAGTTTCTGAAGTAAACATATACAGACATTCTCTTGAAGTATTGGAAAATCAATATTTTTATGTTCCTTTTATTATCCTGATGAGGAAAGCTATTTATTCATTTTGCTTAATTTTAGCATTTTTATCCAATTCATCAGCCCAAGGATGCTCATGGATCAACCTATATATTTAAGTTAAAAGAGAAAGTTCCTGCCTGCAGATTTTCAATCTACAAAAGCACAGCACAAAAGGAAAATGAGATAGGAAGGGATTAGAAAAAATGAAGTAAGGTCTTTCAACAGGGACTGGTGGGATGGGTATAGCTTTTCCTGATATTTTGGTCCTTCTGTGAGGTTGGTGAAATACTCCTGTTTCCCATCTCAACCAGATGTTAGCCTGAGCACCTGGATATAACTGCTGAAAGCATCATCCACACATCTGTTCTCTCCTTTCCTCCCATTATCTAATCAGCCTGCATTTTTCATTCCATGATCATTTTAATTGTTTTCCTACTCATCATTGATGGCAGTAAAGGATAGTAATAAGCCATGTTCTCATTACATAACTGAATGTTATGCTAGTTGTTAAATGGACTTAAAAGAAGTTAGGTTCACCAAATGCATGCCTTAAAATAACATCCTGTTTTGGCTCCATCTTGTGCTTTTTACCTGCCCATTGTTCAGGTCTTGGTTCAGGACAGTTCTTAGATATAGAAGTGGGAGAAAAATATGGATTGGAAGACAAGCTGCAAATATGGTGTCATTTTTACTGTCCAGTTTTCCTGACACTGCATCATGACATAACATAGTCTAGTTCTGAAATAAGCTGTTTACCAAAGTGTGTACAGAAAATGGTTCATTCTAGTTGCATGTTGCTTTTGGTTCACAGCAGCAACTGGATGTCAAAGCATCTTGGAACAATTAACCTGGAAAGCTTTGCAGTTGTGATTAATTTCCACTGGGTGGTGACAAAGATCAAGAATAAATCAGTAACATTTCTTTTTCCCATTTGAATTTAACCTTTCTTCTGCCTAAAAACAAATCATAACAGCTTCTGTTTTCCTGTCTTTGCTAAACAAACTTCTTAAAATATGGTAACTTTAATAGTTGAACTAAGTAAAGGGAAATCCTATTCCTGCAGAATGGCAGAAGTCACAATAGAATTTTTCTAAAATGCCATTGGTAGGAATTAGAACATACATACATACATACTTCTTCAAACTAGGTCCATTTAATCTGGGGTTGAATCCTTTTTGTGCATGTCTGTGAGAGAGCTTGGGATGCTGAAAAAAAGAACACATTTTGTAATTTATAAGCAACTGTGAGCTGAAAAGCACACTCAAGAAGCAAGGGATATTATTGCCCCTAAAAAAGACCTTGCAAAAATATGAGATGCTCAAAGAAGAAAAACTGAAACTCAGAGGATAAAATTCAGTAAAAGTTAAACTCTTCTATCATATTTTCATTGATTATATAAGCAAATGTGTAAATATCTTTCATTTAAATTAGTGGGACTGCTTAACTTTGGCTGAGCCAACAGAACCAACAGATGGCAAGAATAATTCCTGCTTCCCATATCATGTTCAGATACTATGTGCAAAGGAAAGACTGAAGGATCAAGTGGGCATTGCTATCTGTTTCCCCTTTCTACACAGTCTCCAAACAGCATTTGATTGAGAAACTCCACGTAGCAGCATGAGAACTCAATTTTCAGTATCATTCCTCCTCAGAGTATGTCATGGAGGAAGACATTGCATGAATCTGGCATTCCTATATATTTTTGTGTGAAGAACCCACAGTTTATAGCTAAGAGGAAAGAGAGATAGGTACCTATTCCTCCACCATAAAGACTGTCCTAAGAAGATAAGAATTGGAACTGAACCACTGTGAGGTGAAGAATGTTAGGAGAAACAAACACCATTGAGAGCAGATCCATACTGAAAATAGTATCTGGACATGCTACAAATCGAGCTCTTTTTCATGCTGCAGTTGGAGGCCATGAAATGAGGCTAGGCTTTCATTTGTTGGGGATACCTGTAGCTCTAGATTTCCTGAATGAGCCAATCTATCATGCCTTCTCCAATTTATTAATACAGTGGGACATAGGAAGCCTACAGTTAAGACATTTTTAGTGTCTTCCTCCAGAACAACAAATACAAGGGAAAGCTGTGTTATCAATAAATGGCTTGGAAAGTGGCATTCCACCTTGTTGAATGGTTTGGTGGACTAAAACTCCCAGTGATTCTGCTGGTTGGTGAGATTTTTTTTTTAGTTGCAGACTGAAAGGCCATTTTCCAAGGTCCTTCTTTAATGCTTCTCTTTTTGTCCTATGTGGATGGTGTACTTCACAGTGGTGTATCCCTCAGTCTTTAAAATCCACCATTGGTAATACAACTAGCACTGTTCTTTGGTATGCTGAGTTTATTTCAACCCAAGACACACTCTGGGTCAAGGGTAGGCAACCTGCGGCCCGGCAAGGCCTTGGAACCGGCTCCAGCCCGGTCCTGCCGCCGATTGCCGCCGGGGCCTTTGGCCTCTCGCATGTAGGGGCAAGGGGGGCAATTGTCTATAGATGCCTCAGAAACATGCATTTATATTAACATTTTTTAAAAAATCAGCAAATTTTTTTGCGTGTCCTCCACTTTTTTTAAAAAAGTGTCCACCATTTGAAAATGTTGTCCTACATTTGTCCCGGTTTATTTATTTATTTACATTTTTTAAAAATTATTTAGTTATTTATTTTTTGGCTTCAGCCTCCCAGTTGTCTGAGGGACAGCAACCCGGCCCCCGGCTCAAAAAGATTGCCTACCCCTGCTCTGGGTTTTCTGTATCTACCACAGCTGTCGTTTGTATCTTTGGTATACTTCAGCAAGGGCTCTTTTTCATTCTTTAAAACCATCACGGTACAGTCAGTTCCATGTATTAGTATGTTGTGTTATCCGGACATGTACTTTTTCTTGGTTATCTCCACCATCCTTGCCACTAGAATTACAGTTGCAAGCCCCCCTTTTACGTTGGTTGATTGCTTTGGCTGTCTCTGCATGCTTGGCTTAAACTGGGATTGTGGAGCAGTTCAGATGAGATTGTGAGAGGTTTTATGAAGATGATAACAAATTTATTTTTCCTCTTTCTTGCCAGCACCCGATATCGTGGCCTTCCTGTTCGCTACTATCCCCCAAGTGTCTCCTGGTATTTTGCCCCAACCTTGTTCACAGTTTTCTTTCTTGTTCTTTGTGGTTTGAACAAGGATTGCTTTTATTTATTAACAGGCATGGTTGATGGGCATGTAAACTTTTGCCCAGGGCAATGTGTTGACTTGGGTAATTCAGATTCTTTCTTGTTTTAATGGTACTGTAGTATTTTTGGCACCCTGCTTACATTTTTATACATTTCTGAAGGCAATGTCTAAATATAAGCATGCAGACCTATCCATTATCATTGTAATGAATGAGTATTATGTATGGAAGAGCTTTGGACTGGGGCAAGGGCAGATAATAATATACTTTGAAACTGGGTTTTACCAGTCTACTCTCATGATTGCCTTTTATGAGAAAGAATAACCTCCAAGTGTGACTAGGTAAGGAGGTGGTGGTGGTGATGATAATGCGCACTTATAGAAAGTGGTGAACATGTAAAGCTAGTTTATTTGTTTTAAAGATTCTGTCCAAACTATTTCCCTCTTAGAGCAGCTGTCTCAGCCTGGTGTACTGCAGAAATGTTGGATTTCAGCTCCCATCACCCCAACCCTGCATGGCCATTTGGTTGGTGGTATTGGGAATGATGGGAGTGATAGTTCCACACATCTGGCAAATGCCTAATTGGGAACGGCTGTATTAAAATAATATCTGAAAGACAATCCCTCCCCAAACCCTTGTTACTTCAGCCAGTGGTGGAAGCCAAACTTGCCTCCCTTCACTTCCACCTTCCCAGGGTAACTGGCAGTTGGAGCAGAGTGCTTTCTTGGAGACACAGCTTCTGGGCATGAAATTGGGTTGGAGTGATGATGGATCTGATCTCTGATTTCTGTGAGACACCTACCTGGTCAGTCAAGCAGCTTCTTCCCAAATCCACTTCCACTTTTCCTCTATAAAAGCTTCAGTTGTTATGTTAATGCATCTAACTTGTTCACACACCATGTGTGCATGTTTCTTGCACAAGGTGTCAGTGATTCTTGCGTTTGAACTGAGAATGCCCTGGGAATGCCCTATACAGTCAGTCCTTCTCTTATGCAGGGGATCTGTTCCAGATGCTGCCACGTAAGGGAAATCCAGTGTATGCTGGAGCCCCATCAGAAATAATGGAGCTTGTGCCCGCGTTGCAACGCACAGAGCCCCATTACTTCTTCCAGGGGGTGCAAGGGCTTTTTCCGGCATGGGTTTCAACATATGCTGTATAAAGTTAGCATGACATAACTAGCATAATTGTGTTATCCCACAGTTCTACAGCCGACTGTGCAACATACATCAAGGCCTTGAGCTTACCCACTTCACAAGTTTCAAATAGCTCCCCACATACTAAGACAAAAGTGTGAGAGAGGGCTGCTTGCAGTATAATTGGCTGCATTAGGGAATACACTTCCATAGTCTCTGAGATGGTGCAACTGCTTGCACAACTATTTTTAAGCTGTGTATTCCTCTAAAGGGGAGTGTTCAATATTAGTTCCCTGTGATTGGAAGGTGAATGTGCTAGGTTGTGTGTAAAATATTGGACTCTTGCTGCCAACTTGATTCTACATCAATAAAACAGATCTGCTCTTTCCCACCACACTTTGCGCTCCTTCCACTCCAGGTTTCAGCTCCAGCCCTGCAGTTCAAGCAACCAGCTGGCTTGTTTTTTGTGTTTTTTTAATAAAGAAAAAAGAAGAAGAAAAAGAGAGACCTTATAAGCATAATATGTTGCTCTCTTTTGTGTTTAAAGCAATGCTGCCATAATTATAGGGTAGCAAATTGGGCACTTGATATTGCACAAAACACATAATGGGAGCGCACAGCCTTTATGCCATAATCATAAACATATTTTTGTGGTAGGAAACTCTACTGAATTCAAGGGGATTTCATTCCAAGCCATCCCTTTTTAGCTCTTGAAGAGCAGGCAGGGCACTGTCAAATGTACAGTGCCACACATAATATTACCTGAAAGAGTTGGCATGTAAAATTTTGGCCTAATTGTTATGTTCACATCTCACTCCAGGGCAAGATCCATGTAAACCAACATCATGTCAGGAGCAGTGGGCAGCCAGAAAATGTGGCAATGAGTTGTTCTTCATACCCCTCCCCTCTGCTTGGAGAATGTTAAAAAAAAAATGGAAGAAGGGTTTAATAAACCCCCCCCCCCCCTTTAAAAAAACAACCTCTTAACTGTCCTTTTTCAGATGTCATTCTGCAAAGAATCAGCTATGGGTTTCAACAGAAAAAGCAGGTACATTAATATATTCTGGCCCAAGCATTCTTTGGATTGTATAGCTGTTTTAAAATTTGGGAGTCTGAACAAAATTAGTAGATCTAAGCAAATGATGTACTTCGTGTTATTTTGTCCTTCCTTTGATATCTGAGTCTGGGGTGAAAGTTCATTTATACTATACTGGGGCCACATGATCAGAATCTAAAGCAATGGGTCTTTTCATTCCTTGTCCTATTCTTTTGCCTTTGTTCCTTATGCAATCTCTGTCCAATTATTTTGCACATCTGTTAGAAACCCACAAGCCCTGCTTGTGCATGGCTTTAGTCTTGTGACCTTGGAATACTTGGCTGTTAGTATTTCTGTTTAATTCTCCATTTGTAACCTGGGGCTCTCAACTGGAGAACTAGCATGGCAGTGTAGGGTCATTCTGACATCATCCTTCCCCCTTCAAATGCTCAAAATTCAGGTGTTAGCCTGCTACATCTAAACAGCTTTGAACCATACACACCAGGCCTAATGCACTCTCTCTTTCTCTGACATGTGAGGAAGAGAGATTACAGAGAGTAATCTTCAAAGCAACAAAGAATTCAATAAAAATGTCTGTAGTAGTCTCACTTGGGTGTCTTGAAAGCTTAATGGTAATTAAGAGACAAGTGTGCCAAATTAAAAAGAATAAAAGCTGCCTTATTAATCAACCTAAGTCCATTTTAGAGTTGTTGTTTTTTTCTTGGAGAAACTATGCATTGAATCCAGATGTTTTAAAAGAGGGGATAATTAGAAAGAGCAGTGATAATCTGGAGAACCAGTAAAAGTTCTGGTAGGGTTGGGGATGGAAGCATACAGATGCACACTTGTGGCTGTGAATACAAGGGGTGAAGGGCTATTAAAGAACGGAGTTGAAAAAGAAGCCTGTTTTTTCCCCAACAGATTAAAACAGAAGCTGTTTCGAATCACCAAAAGCATATCTCTGTATCAGTGCTCTTTTGCATTCACATACACAATATAGACACTTAGGTGCCCAGTGAAATGCAATACAGAGCAAGAGGTCTACATTAATACTTACATAAGAACATACCATGAGCCCCATGAGGACAGATCAGTGGGCTGTTCAGTTCAGCACCCTGCTTTAAAGAGTGGCCGTCTAGAAAAGGCCACTGGAGCTCAGAGGGCGCACATGTGCATGGTGTGTGGGAAGCTCCCAGGTTGAACCTTGGGCAACTTCAGGTAGGGTTGGGCAGAATTCCTGTCTGAATTGCTGGAAAGGTGCTACTTTTCATTGTGGACAATATTGAACAACAAGGATTGAAGCAGAAGGTGAGAAAGCCAAGAAGGGTAAAAGTCCACACTCCTCCCCACAATGCATAAATTGGTCACATAGAAATTAGCAATCCTAATGGAAGATTTTGTAAGGGAGTTGGATACATTTATGGATGATAGAGCTATCATTTGTTAATGGTTGTGATGGATCTATGTTCCCTCCAGGACCAAAATCAGTTTGCCTGTGTACATTGGTTGTGCAGAACACAAATAGAAGGGTGCTATTGTCCCCATGTCCTGCCTCCAGGCTTTGGCTGGGCAACTGTTTGACCACTATGGAAACAGAATGCCTTTGATCTGACCCTGCAAAGTTCCTCTTATGTTCTTGTGACCAGCAGTGTTGACTATACATCAGGCAGCTTCCCATGTTCTGAGATTTTTCTGTGGGGAGGTATAATCAGGTTTGAAAACAATAAGGTCCTTTTTTCTCTTACTCTCGCCTCTCTGGCAACTAGTATTCATAGCCATACTGTTTCGGAACATGAAGATCCTCTATAGCCATCATGCTTGCAGGCCATTGATGTACCTATATCCTCAGAGGTTTGGTCTATTTCCCTTTTAAAGCAGTCTAAGCCAGGGATCATGAACACATAACTTTTTTTTTAAAAGTTCCTGCTTTGTCTCAGAGGACCCTGCAAAACTAGCTACTGCTCAGTCAGCTTAGGGTTTCAGCTTCCTTGTGTTAATATGGAATTAATTTGTTAGTACTGAGGGCAACATAATTTGCAAGAGTAGATTTTCTTTGGAGAACAGTAGCTTGACACAGTGAGAGGCCTTCTGAGTCTAAACCACACTGAGTCTAAACCTTCAGAGTAAACCTTTGTGTGTGGTGATACTATGATGTTAGGACACAGGGAAGTTGCTCAGGGATACAGGTGTAGGTGCTGGTGCAGGTGCTGAGTTCAGTTGCAGCCAGATGAACTCTCATCACACCTGCGCCTAGCCAAAGAACATTGAAAGACTATGAAAACCATTCAGGATCTAATTTTTTAAAAACACTCCTCCCGTTTCTCTTTGTTATATCACAGTGACTTTCAGCTGATCTCTCTCTTAGTATTGAAAATCTTGCTATATTATAAATTGTGTAACTAGTAAAGTGGAGTTTTCCACTAACAGTAACTGGTGTAACAGTGCTAATATGATCCAGCTCATCATACTATATTGACAGGGAGGGGATGTGGACATACAAACTCTTACCAGGCTAAAAAAAGTCAGCCAGCCAGCCATTGAACACTCCCAAGTTTCTAGTCACCTAAATCTCAGTTTTAGGATTGAATAATCTTCTAAATGTGACCTTGAGCAGCTGCAGCCATACATACCTGCTTGACTTAAAATATCTTGTCCTCATATTTGAATCCATACAGGATCGGAAAAACAGTTTCCAAATGTGATTTGCATTCTTAAAACAGTTCTTGCATGCTTGAATGAGTGCTTCTTATATCACACTTGCTGACCACCTGCCGTTCCTGTAACTGTCAAAGTGTGTGTGTACTGGGCATTAAACTAAATCAGCCATAATCTCTGACCTCTAAGACTTGAGTTCAGCTCTGAGCTCCCCAGCTCAACTCTTGCTTTTCTGTTTATGCATTGGCATGTGTTCCGAATGAAAATAAACCATTAACATGCATCCTTTACTGTGTAAGGTGTTTGTGGTGATATATTTAATTTCTGTATATTTTGGATGCTTACCCTATTTTTTTCTCTTGCTAGGTAAAGATGATGAAATTCCAAAGAAGTTGGGGAAATTCCCACCTGAATCTCAGCCTGCCATGCTGAATCTTACTCATCTGCTCAATGGACAGAGTAGCACGAGCGGGTCGAACAATATCCAGGCTAGCCAGAGAACAGGACACAAAGTGCCTTCAGAAAGAGGTGAAGAAAGCTCCCCAAGAACAGCTCTAGAGAGAGCACAAGAAAACTCACCAAACCACCAAAGAAGGAAAAATTCTCTGGAGAAGAGGCCTTCTTTGAGACAACAAAAGCCTGTAACAGCAAATGTGCGGAGTGGATTGCCAAAGCATGACCCCGAGAGCCACAGAAAAAAACATGAAGTTCAGTCAGAGTCTCATTCCCAGCAGAATCACAATGGATCTGCTAACCAAAATTCCAATGCTACTTTAAACACAGGAAAGGAATTTGTGCCCAGGTGGATTAAACCTTCCGATATGAAAATTATTGAAAAAACTACAAAACTCACCATGGAGATCAAGAGCCGATCTGCAAATCTTACCAGTTCAGCAACGCCTCCTAGTCCTAGTGGTGAGGCACAGTCCTTTAATGTAAAGCAAAAGATGAGAGTCTTGGATGTCGACGAAGGTAAGCGAGGGTCGAACGCATCACAGTATGACAATGTTCCTGGTGCTGATCTAGAGAGTAACAACTTGGTAGATGAGGCAATTGAAAGGGCTATCCTGCAAAGTCCAAGAAACATAGCTTACTCTAGTAGTTCAGCAAAGCTGGCAGAGAAAACATCTAGTCCACCAAAAATTTCCAACAGTTATGCATTCAGCTCACAACCAAGAATCCCCAGATTTTCTTCGCAGTCTGATGGGGCAGACATTGGACATAATATTAAACAACCTCCACCTTCTTACAGCAATCCACCTGTTTACCATGGAAACTCTCCAAAGCATGTTAACACCATAGTTCATTCCAGTTTCACAGCCACACAGTATAATCTCGGGAATCGAACCAACTCCCCCATGCATCAACCATACATCTCTGACTTTCCAACAGAGATGTTGCCTAATAAATCACATAGAAATTATTCAGTCAGTCACCAGAATCTTGTTGTGAAACCTTCTAGTCGAATAGAAGTTCTCCCAGTTAACAGTTCTGCAAGCAGTCCTAAATCGACGACAGGCATCAGATTTGATATTCCTCCAGCAGATTATTTCCCAGACAATAGAAAGTGGCGAGATCCAGCTTATTTGTATAGACAGGATGTTTATGGGCAATTATGGAGACAAGATGGCAGCCAAAACCATTTGGGTAACTTGTTTCAAGCAATGCCTGTTAAAGACCACAACCTCCCCACCATTTCTGTGGATAGTCCTATAAAATACAGGACTTCCCCAATTCCAGAAGAACTTGGCTCACCGCTCTATCAATATGCAAGGCCCTCAGGCCCCACCCACCACTACAGACATCAAACCGACGGATTGTCCATGCATGAATCAGTCTTACTGTGAGAAATAACGTCTGCTCATCTGAAAGACCAGGAGAAGAATGTGCAAGGTTGAGTTGATTGTTGCCAGCGCAAGAGTATTAGTACTCCTTTATATGGAACAATTCAGATGACACTTTTCTGTAGCTGTGCTTAAATGTTGACAAAAGCTCAAACGAGCCTTGAATACTACAAAAAGATTGGATTCTCATAAACATAGCAATAGCTTTATATGTTCATTGTAACTACTGTGGCAGTTGTTTGTTACATTTTAAGTAGTTGACTTGGGAAATGACCTTGCCTAAATCCTGTAAGGTCCCATGCCTCTGTAAGCTGCTTGTTGAGTTGACAGTACAATTCATTATGTGCCCCCTTGGGGCAAGAGAGTTATATAGTCTAAAATGGAAATGTATGTGTTCTTGGACTGTGTCCACAAAGTACTTCATTATTTTATTTTTATTTTATTTTAAATTAATTTATAAACATCCCATTCATTTAGGATGAGATTTCTCTTGGCATTCTTTTATATATACTGCCTCAGCAACCTAGGAATGAGAATTCCCAGTTATCCAATGCAATCTCCATACAAGGATGCTGTTGCCTATTGCTCAGCTAGAAAGAAGCTGGTTTAGCATCCAAAGTGAAAGCATTCTGATGCAGCCTATATGTGGTGCTTCTAAAATCAGGACTGCCTATGAATTGTAGCACGGATCTAGGGTGCCAGTGATATTTGAGCCCTCATCCACATTCATGTAGCCAAAGGCAGATCTGCAGTGTGGTGGTCTTTGTTCTAAAAGTCTCTCATATGTATGTTAATGGGGTAAGGTTAGAGGAGTGGTTAAAGCAGCATGGACATTTTTAGCACTTAGCAATGCTAATGTATCTGTCCATGAGTGCTTACTGAGGGCACATACAGAGAGCATGCACGTGGCAGGGCTGAGTTCGTGCTGGCGCATCCCATTCCTGCTGCCACTTGCATGTTGGGTTGCATTATTGCCTCTTCACATTGAGCCACAAACCATACAATTGATATGTCTCAATTTTTCTGGTCTGTAGAGCATACGTTTCCAGTTGATATGAACTGGACACTATGCATGTAGAACTTTGTGCAAATATGAACTTAGCATGTGTGTGGCAAGTGCGAGTGGCCTGGGGCAGTGCTTATCCTACACCCTACATGCATTCTGAACATCTCTACAAAGGCCTGTGCACAATCTATTAAACAAGTTGCTTTTTGATGACAGTGGCTTCATGTAAAGTCTTTTTGTAAATACCCAAAAGGTTGACAATAACTGCATGCAACAGAAGGATAAAAAGAGTCTTTCAAGTGTAATTCTCATAGAGGCATCTTGTTTCATCCTTGACAAAAGAAGGTTTGATTCCTTGAAAAGTTTTGGTTATTCTGTTGTATGTGTTGTATGCTTTCATAAAAAAAAATATCTGAGAAACAAAGGTTTTTTTTATCACTATGTTGCATGCACCATTGGAGTGCCTTTGCATCTTGTACTGGGGGTGCCCTTTGGACCACTAAGAATTGTTTTGAGAATTAAGAATTATTTTGAGGACAATTAATTAATTCCTCCTTTCACTTAGCCAGTACCTGTGCAAGCTACATTGTTAAAGACAGGAGCCTCATCAGGCCTTTGGTGGATTGTATTCTGTGTTCTGTCCTTTTGCTCTGTAATTCTGTTTATCTGACATCTTCCCCACCTCCTGTCCCTCATGTGCTTTTTTTTCTGGTACTTTAATGTGCTTGAGCATCTTATTTTTCTGGAGAGCAATAGGCAGTTATGGCCTTGATTGGCTGGTGCTGCTGTACCGTTAGGCCCTTAAGAGATGATTGTGGGTATAAAGTCTAAGGCTGAAGTGCTCCCTCATTGTAAAATGGAAGCCAACAAATTCATTGCTCTGTAATCAGTGCCTGCAACCTTGGGGTGTTTGCTTTTTTATCTTATTTTTATCTTGTAGTTTAGGGCAAGGACAGTTGGAAGAGGGCAGCTCGGCTAAATATCCAAGGGGGGAAAGTTGCACTTGCCTTGATTTAGGGGAGTGAGGAAAGTCATTCTGAGCAGTCATGTCCATTGTGCCACAGAACTCCAGGCTGAGCACATCATTCTGCATGAGAAGTGTCTGAAAGGGAAACCTTTCCTTTTACAGTGGAAATGCTCAGGATTCTGAATCTTTGCTTTCATTTGAGATGGGCTTCTACTCTAGGCTGAGATTTATAAAGGCAGAGGCAGATGTGATCCAGGAGAACCACAATGGCATTTTTAAAATTAAAAGCATGTAGGGGGTTGCACACAGTTGGGTTATATCAGGAGAGCACTGCTGGAGGATGAAGCATCTAAACTTTCCATAACTTTCTGGATTGAAACCATTCACCTTAAGCTGTTACAGCACTGGGATAGAGAGAGACAACAGTTGTTTGTGTTATCTCTTTACCCCTCAAATCATGGGACAGTTTTGAATAGGGAAGTGGTTTGCATATGTTTAAAGTCAAGGGATATACTAATATGCCTCATGTCTATTTTTTTTTAAAACAAGATGTCCAGGGAACATGGCATATTCACTGTCCTCTTCTCTCAGCTGTAAGGTTGCTGCATAACTGATCCCTGATATTTGCAAAACCACAAGAACTCCACCAAGACCTGAATCCAATCCAGGAAATGTTCTGCAGTGTCATTTTTAGTTTTGATCTCTCAATGGCAGTTGTGCAAAATTCATTGCATTTGTGTGGGTCAGGGCACTGTTTTGCCATTGTTTTTCTCATAGTCATTATGTAGCTTGGTCTAAAGCCTAGAACCAAGATCCTCAGACTACATGCTGGTCCGCTGCAAGTTAAAAATGTTGGAATGTATATATGTAAAACATTGGTAAGCTGCATGTTGTAAATGGAAGTGACCTTTCATTGGGCACTCTGTTTGTGGAAAGATATATGGCTCACTGATAATGACAACTTAGAGCAGGAGTAACTTAAGGGTAATTTAGAACAACCCTGATATGCTCCTGAATGCTTTCTAGGGGATGTTGGAGGCATTTTTGCCACATCATCTACCCACCCCAGGCACCATTTTAGGCCTAGGGAGGGCCTTTGAGAAAAGTAGTAGTAGTAAATCTGGAAGCTTCTGGTTGCTTCCTTTTTTGAAGAAAGGCTCTCCTGGACCTAAAAAGCCCGGGGTATGTGTATCTAAAAACATGAAAATGACCTCTCAGTCCCCAGAGGGCATTAAGAGGCATGGGGGGGCTCTTTGGTCTCCCGAGGGGGCTAATGCAGTCCCCTGGCCTCTCATGTTTGTCCACCCTTGACTTAGAAGCCCAGAACATATATTTCCCACCTCAAAACCAAGTTTGCTTAGCTTGAGAACCATCCAGCTGGATGCAACCTGGATGTCAATCAAGTACCTTCTGAGCCAGCCCTTTGCATGGTTGGTGGGTTTCATTTGGCTGTGGAAGTAACAAAGTTGCACAGTCTTGCTCTGAGCAATGTGTTTTAGTGCCTATGCTCATGGAAAGTCAGCACCATGAAATTTTATGGTACTGAGCCAGCCTTTTCCAACCTGAGGACTTTGGGATATATTGGACCACACCTCCCCAAAACTTTAAGTAAGCTTTGGGGAGTTGTAATCCCAACACATCTAGAGGATTCCAAGTTGGGAAAAGCTACCAGAGTCTTTTAAAAATGAAACAAAAGCAACATTTGGCCAACAAGGTGGATGTTTTGTGTATATACTGAATCGGATGTAATTTTTAATTAACCTGGCAACTGATTTTTTAAAAATTACGTGCAGAACACAGTGAAATAACAGTTTATACTGCTCTGCAGAGAAAGAAGGAAGCAAGAGGTGGTGAACCTCTGGCCTTCTAGATGTTGCTGTATTCCATCAACCACAACCATCATGGTGTGGTCAGAAACAATGTGAATGGTGGCCCAACAACATCTGGAAGGCCACAAATTCCCCCCGCCCCCTCCCAAGTTCTAAACTGACAACCAGTACTTGGTCTTTCACCTTTTCATTCTGATTTATTAACTGCCGCATAGAAATGTATGTATATAATAATGTGGTTATGTAATCCAAGGTTTAAACTATGGCTTTGTGATTCATAATAAATATAATACAAAATATAAGCTGTACAATTTACTGGATGCTAGCATCGGAAAGACAGCTGTTCTTAAAATTATGTATTGGAGTTAGTAAATACTGTAGATTTTTATATATAAAATATATACATGCTATTTTTCTTAAATCATCTTTGACAGTTTTTTTTAAAAATTGTGTTTTCCTATTTTGTTGCGACCTGTATTTTTAACATGTTAAAAACAATCATTAAGTCTATGGGTTCTGTGTGACTATCTCATACCGGTATTTTTAGTAGACTGCCAAAGCCCACCTGAATGCAAAAACCAGCCAAGTACTCTTTTCTCCAAACCAGAACAGACCAAGAACTGTCAACTTGAAGCACTCTCTTGTGCCTCTAGATCAAATCATCAAGGTTACTGCTTTGGAGCAAAAGTGTGAATAACATGGAAGGATTTCAAGCTTCAACTGTATTAATACAGTGAGCACATGTCACTTCTGTGTCTTGGAGGATTTTTCTTCTGTCATCTTCAAGAGCTACTTTTTAGCATATAGGAAGGAAGGCTACTGTTTCGTGGTGGCATTCCATATTAGCAAATGGTGGGACCACTGACAATAGACATCAGTCTCTCCAGCATTGCAACAACAAGTATGATCTGCCTGGATGAATGAATCATTGTAGACCCCCCTCCCCAGTAGTGTAGCACTACCTGTCAGCCCAAAATAGAGCCTAGTGGAGCAAAAAACCCACAGCTCTCCAGGTGCATTGGATGGGCAAGAATGCTTCTCCATGTCTTTGGAGGTGCAGCTCTCAGCATTCCTAATGTGCTTAAGGTGAAGCTATCATGGGGTTTTCTTGGCAAGATTTGTCCAGAGGAAGTTTACCATTGCCTTCCCCTGATGCTGACAGCATGTGGCTTGCCCAGGGTCACCCAGTGGGTTTCATGGCTGAGTTGGGAATTGAACCTTGGTCTCCAGAAGTGTAGTCTAACACTCAGAACACTAGGCCACACTAACTCCGTAATCACACCGTCTATCACTCCAGCATCTATGGTGAGCTGTGTTCCTTTCCTTCCTCATTTTCGTGGCTTAAAGGAGCTGTGTCTTCCCTAATAATCTATTTGCAGCCTGCTTTTTTCTTTTCTTTTTGCAAATGGTCTCAAACGAGACGATCGTATAGAGAACTGCGCTACAGTGTGACCAGAACTTAAAATAATGCAACACAGTCAACTCAGCTGGTAAAAGGCCATTTAAAAGGTCCCCTAATATTGTAAAAAGCTGTTAAAGATGTGAGAGAACGAGATGGAGAGCTACTGCCAGTCAGATTCGACAAAGGGTATTTCCACATGATGCTGTTACCATGGAATTGGTTTTGCCTCCTTCATCAAAATTAATGGGATATCCAGACAACAGAGTTTTCCATCTCCAACAATTCTGCACTTTTCCATTGTTTCTGGCTTTCTCTTTGCTGGAGAAACTACTAAAGAATAAAACAAGCTGTTGTGCAGTACATTTTAAAATTTGGAACAGTTAAAGTCCTCTAGAGCAGAAGTGAGCAGATGTTTTCCTCCAGATGTTAGTTAGCAGTTTCAAGTATTCCTCTCAGCTGGCTGTCGCCAAGGCTGATGAGAGCTGCAGTCCAAGGGCAACTCAGGGGAATAGTTGCCCATCTGTGGTCTAGATTTACCAAACATTAAATAAATGTCAGAGCTTGCAAAAGTTGCCTTTTGGGGGTCTAGAGGTTCCAGATTTCCTCAATCAGCATAGCCTTCTAGGAATTATAATACAAAAAGTATCTTGTGCATTCTATGATGCCAGAAAGGTGATGAATATTTTGTACAAACATGTCTAGGGGAATGTGTTCCCCCATTACAATACTAAAATAATATCATACTAATATAAATATCAAATGATCTCTTGCGGGCCAAGGCAAACGGCCTCTGCTCTATTCTCATTCTTCTTGATTTGTCTGCGGCCTTTGACACTGTTGATCACTGTCTCCTGGTTGATTTACTTTCTGACCTTGGGTTCTCCGGCTCTGCTCTTGACTGGTTTAAATCTTACTTGTCAGACAGATCTTTTGCAGTGGTCACGGGTGGTCAGACTTCGTCCTCTGTTCCCCTATCTGTTGGAGTTCCCCAGGGCTCTGTCTTGGGTCCCCTTCTGTTCTCTCTATACACACTGTCCCTAGGTAAACTCATCAGTTCTTTTGGTTTCTCCTATCATCTGTATGCCGACGACACTCAGCTGTATCTCTCCACCCCTGACCTTTCTCCAAGGCTTGAACAGCAAGTTTCTTCTTGTCTGACTGCCATCTCTCAGTGGATGCGACTTCGGTGCTTGAAGCTCAACATGTCTAAGACTGAGCTTCTTGTCTTTTGTCCGGGATTGCTGCCAGCAATCTCTGACTTATGCTGATAACCAAGCCTGCAGCCAACGCGTGTAGGCAAAACAAACCTTGTGGAGAAGCAGTCAAAGAGCAAGCCAAGGAAACAAGCCGATGTCGGGGTTGCAGAAAGTCAAGCGTGCCGAAAGACGAGCTGAAGTCAGGAAGCCAGAAAGCAGCGTGGTCAAAACAGTCCGAGGTCACAATAGCCAAGAGATAACAAAGGTCCGGTCCGAGGTCAAGATAACAAGGTAGCAAGGTAACAAGATGTCAGGAGCTAGAGCGACAGCAATCACACCAAGGGCTCATGCAATAAATTCTAGCAACAAACTCAAGCCTCTCTCCCACTTAAATCAGGGAAGCTCTCCCTCGAGCCACCTGAGGCTGGTTTGCTAATTGTCTTTCTGCAATCCTCCTGGATCTGCGCCTGCAAGCACTCTCGGCCCTTCTCTCTTGATAAGAAGGCACTTGCAGGCACGCCTCGTCTCCCGAGTCACCACTAGGCTGTGGCACCATAGAAGGCCTTTCCTCAGCACTAGGACCTGGTTGGACCTCCTGCTCTGGGGCTGGGGAAGCACAGCTGGGACCTGGCAGAGCAGAACTAACACCTGGCGTAGCCTCAATCAGCCCTTGCTCTGGAGGAGGCTCATCCTCCGAGAGCTCATCTTGGCTGGCCATGACATCTTTCCACCTAAACCCACCCTTCACTATTCCTTTTCTGTTTCTGTTGACGACACTTCTATTCAACCGGTTCATCAAGCCTGCAGTCTTGGCTTCATTTTTGACTCTTCTCTGTCATTTATTCCCCAGATCCAGGCCACCGCCAAGGCCTGTAGATTCTTTCTCTACAACATTGCCAAGATCCGTCCATTCCTCTCAGCCTCTACTGCCAAGACTCTAGTCCATGCCCTAATGGTTTCGCGACTAGATTACTGTAACCTCCTTCTGACAGGACTTCCTCTTTCACACCACCATCCTTTAATCTCTGTCCAGTATTCAGCTGCCCGTATTGTCACATCAGCTCGCCGCTTTGACCATGTTTCACCTCTTTTATCCTCCCTTCATTGGCTCCCCTTCCGCATCCGGTACAAGCTTTTATTATTGACTTTCAAAGCCCTCCATGGATTGGCCCCTCCTTACTTATCTGACCTTCTTTCTCCTTACATTCCTACTCGCACCCTCCGCTCTTGTAGTCAAGGTCTCCTGTCACAGTGTAGGACTACCACTGCCCCCTCCTGAATTCGTCCCTTCTCGCTTGCTGCCCCTTACTCCTGGAACCTTCTTCCCCCACATGCACACCTCATCACTTCTCTACCCAGTTTCAAAACTGAGTTAAAGACTATATTGTTTAGAGAAGCATTCCCAGAGGTGAGCCCCTCTCTGACCCAGGAAGCCTCCTTTTAACCATCCATCAAGAAGCCATGCCCTTCCTCCAGTCCATCTGCCTTGGTCCAGGCCTCGGAGGTGGAGAAGATCTGCTGGACCTGATCCCATTCCCCACCACCACTCCCCTCTCCTTTTGTGTCATGTCTTCTTAGATTGTAAGCCTGAGGGCAGGGAACCATCTAACTAAAAGATTGTATGTACAGCGCTGTGTAAATTTACAGCGCTTTATAAATAAAAGTTAATAATAATAATAACAATAACAACAACAACAACGATAATAATAATATATCCCCCAAGGTTTCACAGGTAGAATCCAGGACACGTGTAGCCAAGCAACATCAGAGTGTGATCAAGATGACAAACGTGAATAAGGAAGAACAGATAAAATGTGTTGAGGAAAATCATGCTGCAGCAGTGATGCTGAGATGCTTGCAGCAGTTTGCTTTTGCCTGAGCCTGTTGGCACGAGATCCTGTCTAATCTTGGAAGCGAGACCATCAACAAATACCAGGTGCTACAGGCTATATTTCAGAGGAAGAAACTGGCAAAACCACTGTTGTGTATTCATTGCCTAAGAAAACCTTAAGAAATTCATGGGATGCCGTAAGTTGACAGACAACTTGAGGGCACATGCCCACACACTGGGAAAGGCAAGATCCTGCTCCCTTGTCTCCCCCCCCCCCCCGAGTAAATTTAGTACAAACTATATCTATACTTTGAACTCAGTTTGTAGCAACTAAAATGACAAAAGGAAAAAGTGAGAGGAGGCAGCAAAAACTGGGACATTTTATAAGTAGCTGAAAAAGTGGGATGGTAGAGTTTGGGGAAGTTGAACTTTATGTACTAAAGCCTAATTGCAGTGGGAGAATCTGTTTTTAAAATTTGTGTAAAATGTCAGAAGACAATGGGAGTTGAACATGGAAAAGTAGAGAAGATCAAGTTGAGCTAGCAGAGCAGATAAAAGTACAGTATGGCTGCCTTGGAAGAGGCAACCACAAAGATCCGGGGGAAACCCTAATAGTTGCCTCAGGGGAGATGCAGGTCAACTTGAAGGAAACTAGTATGTTTTGAATAAATCTAAAGAAGTGTGGAGTCCAGCCTTGATTCTTCAAGCAATAGAAGCAATGGGGAAAGCCAGCATTAGTAGTAAATCCTTGTCAAAGAAACTGATATGGAAAAGCTCGAGAAATTCAACTTATAAACAGTGCAAACTTTCCGAAATGCGTACTCATAACATGGTACAGCCATGAGGCCACCAGACATTGCCAGAAGCCCCCCCTCATTCATGAAGCATTTAACCAGAAACCATGTATTATTTTTAATGTGACTTGCAAATTGCCGTGTGTATTTTATCTGCTACAAATCTCTATTATGTCCCATTTGCAAATAGATGTTGTGCTCATTTTCATATACTAACACACACCTATTTTTGCATGTCGTGCCATTTTGAATTCTCTTGTGTGTGTTTTGGTGAGCAAAACTACTTAATTTTATCGACCTGTTCCTTTAATGAGTTGTCCATTTCCTAAGTTCCAGTTTGATTCCTCTTTTAAAAGAAGCCTTTTTAATTTTTAAAAAAAATATTGTAAGAGGCTCAGTGTGTTCTTGGACATTTTGTCCTGGCACTTCTACAGCTGGAGAGATTAAGCCAGATCTGTTGTTTGTCAATGTACAGTCATCATGTGGAGATGGCTCCAGTCAGTCATAAGCATGGGAACAGTGGCTTCAGCAGCCCAAGCAACAGCTGCCATGTTTCTTATATTTCCTGGAGTGAAATCAATGCTTCCAGGAGTTTCCTCATGCCACCACTACAAGCAGAACCCACACAAGTGTTTTTGTGTATTTGCTCTCTCCCTTAAAATTTTTTTTTTTATATATATATATATACATACTTACAGTGGTCCATCCACATTTGCTAGGGTTAGGAGTGAAGGACCCCCATGAATGTGGAAAAAACAAATAAAAAACACTATTTTTACCCAAAAAAAACCTCTCTAGGAATCTCCAGGTCCTCCAGTGCAACCCTATGGTCAACATCTGCCAGAGGTTGATTGTAGAATCATGCTGGAGAGACAACAAATGCCTAGAGAAGTGTTTTTTCTAGGAACTTCTAAGTTCCCCCACAAAGCTCAATGGTCAACTTCCATCAGAGTTGTGCTGGAAGAACTAGGAGATTCCTAGAGAGAACATATTAATCAAAGCTGCAAAAGTCAAAGCTGAAAATGTAGAGGGGCAACTATACTTCCTTATGACAATTTTATAATAAGGGTTTGCAACATTAGAGATGTGCCATGAAAATAAGAGTGGGGTCTAATAAGGAAACCTTCCAGTCATATAGTGAAATGGCCTCTTAACAGGGCTACAACTCTGGAGGCCAACGTTCAATTCCCAGCTCAGTCATGGAATCCGACACTCTCTCAGCCCCAGGAAGGCAATGGTAAGCCACCTCTGGACAAACCCTTTGCTGGAAGGCCAGTATAGCTAAGAGTCTTCTTGATCATGGCTCAGATAGCTGCTCCCAGGGTGACTGAGAAACCTCTTACCTGTACTGACTGGAGGCCAGCATGGGCAAGAGGCTTCTTGGTCACTGCTCAGCCAGCTACTCAGTTGCTGCCCCCAAGGTGTCCAGCTGCCTGGTTGCTGCTCAATCGACTGCTTGGGTGCTGCTCCCTTTGTATCCTGTCACCCTAGGAGCAGCAACCGAGCAAAAGGAAGCAATCAGCTGGCCTTCCATTTGCTGCAGTACTGGCATGAACAAAAGGGAGGAGCAGCCTGGGTTGCTGCCGGTGTTATATTCACATATGAGAAGCTGAAGCAGAGAAGGAGGTGATGGTGAGCTGGGCATAGCTGAGGTAGATGCTTCTAGCCTGTGGCTGGTGCATAAATAGTAGATCTAATATCAAGAAATAGACATTGGAGGTGCTAGGGTTGTTACTTAAGAGGAAATGGGGCGATAGCCCCCAAATGTTTAGTCACCATTCCCCTATACAGCGTGGGCCCAAATTTTTTGAAATACCATATCTCCCTTTATGGAGATACCTCTCAGGTTTGGTCCCAGAAACATCAGGGATTCATGAGATCCTGACTTGGCAAACCTAGTCTTAGTATATCAGTATGCAAAGGCATCTTATAGCACCTTCATCTTTCAATGGCTTCCTGGCACATTACACATATAACAATGGTTAACACCCCACCTTCACAAGGATGCTTCATATCTCCTTTCTGATTCCCAGCCTGCACACACCACATTCCAAAAAGCTGCACCATTGATATTCACCCAACCTGGCCTCAAGCATCATCTTTTCTCCTGCCTTTATCCCTCAGTGACCATTGCTAAAACTGAACATGTCACCTTGTCACCATATCCACAAGTTTTGCATTTCTGTGGCTATTCATATAGTCTGATTATAAAGGCACCAGTTCACTCCATGCCTCTGAGGAAATAGACCAAGTCTACAAAAGCTTATGCTACAATGCTCAGTTACAATTAAAAGTGCTACAAGATCCCTTTGTATGTTTCACACTAACATGGCTATGTCTCTGAATTCTAGACTCGGTATATTTTATTTAACTGGCCTACTTTGTGGGTGCTTAAAGGCATATTGTTTTTAATGGCATCATACTGTGGCTACCACTTTTAAATTTTCATTGCCCCATCAACAGAGCCTGCCTCCTGTGGTATCACAAGGTCTCACTTTTGGACTTGAAGTGCCAGGATATGGGCTAGCCCTCACCTGGCAGTGCTAGTTATTGCCAGCTGAAGAAGCAGCTGCTGGAAGCAATTCTAGGAGAATTACTTAATATTAAATGTTCATTCATATTTTACTTGCTCTGACACTTCTGTTTTAATCTAACTGTAAGTTATCCCTAGGTGAAATCCATCTTCTACGTATCCTCCAACATTTCACACATGAAAGCAGGGGTACGTATGGCTGAGCAATATCAGAGTGTGGTCAAGACTGCAAAAGTTATGAAGAAGGAAGAATAGACAAATTAGAAGAGGCTGTAGCAGTTTCCTTTTGTCCAAGTCTCCTGGAAAGGGTAAACAGTCCTCTCCTCTCTGCTGAATTAATTGAGTGAAAAATTGTGTTTTCACTCTGAACTCAGTTTGCAGCAACGTAAGTATGCTAAGGATGAAGGAGAAACTGGGACATTTTAGAAGCAGCTGAAAAGGTGGGATGACAGGATTAATTGGGTTTGTCCCTGACAAACTGGGACAGTTCAAAGGCATGGATCTATGTTTTTCTTGTTCAAAGGTATAGCATGGAGGCACTATGACCCTTATACATCATACCTGTGCTTCAGCAGCTGAGGCATGCTAGGGAACAACAGGAGTCCCAAGAGGAGGATAAAAGTCCATTTCTCCACTAAAGAAGACAAGGGAGAGGCTCTTTATTTAGGATCACAGCTTGGCTGGCTGTGGCAAAACACAAAGAAAGAAAGGAGCACATTTGCCTATTCCATGTACAGTACAAAACCAAGCTGCATTGGCTGCATTGACTGCCTCTTACTTCAACAGGGGCTAATTTATAAAGCACAGGAAAAAAACACATGGCACACTGCTTTCTCACACCTTGCTGCTGCTCTGCAGCAGGGGTGGGAATTAGGCAGCCCTCCAGATTTGGGACTACAGCTGCCAGCATCCCTCACCATTGGCTATGCTAGTTAGGGCTGAAAGGAATGGAAGTCTGCCAACCCAGAGGGCTCCACTACTCTCATTCCTGATCATTCCTGACTGGGATGGCTGACTCATTCTGCCAAATGATAGGGCCAGCTCTGTCTCACTATTAATAGAGTAATACTGTGATAAGATACTGGATGTATAAGCAAGTAACCACAGCAGACATTCCAGGAGTGCATTGATTTTGCTCACATGCACACTAGTATTTATCACAGGTCTATCATGCTATTATCAATGTGAATCAGACAGCGCTAGCCTTACCATTAGACAAAATAGGTCAGCCACCTCCATCAGATGAGATTTCTGAGATCTCTCAAAAGGAAACTATTTGTTTCCATTTATTTTATTTTTTATTTATTTTTATATTTTTGGAAACAAAAGCCCTGCCCTTCTGGGTCTTTCATATATAAAGCCCTATATGGCCTGGGCCCGAGCTACTTGAAGGAGCGCCTCCTCCCACACAATCTGCCCTGCACTCTCAGAACAACAGGGAAACATCTCTTAGAGTGCCTGAGAGTGAGATTGACAACAACTCACAAAAGATCATTTGCGACAACAGCACCAACTCTCTGGAACAATCTCCCTGACGAAATCCAGGTCTGCCCTACCTTGGATGCCTATAAGAAGGCTTTGAAGACACATTTATTTAGGCTAGCATACCCGTCTGACTCCTTGTAGATATCATTCCTGATAGAAGTTCACTTTATGGACTGATAGATTTTATGGTTGTATTTTTATTCTGCTATTGATATATGAAGTTGTTATATTTTGTAAATTGTATGTAACTGTGTTTTGATGTAAACCGCTTTGATCACCGGAAAAGCGGTATACAAATAAAGCATTATTATTATTATTATTATTATTATTATTATTACACTCTGAGCATCCTATAACAAGAACAATAGCATAATACAGAACCGAGCAGTAGCAAGAGAACAATAGCACAATACAAGGTGATAAGAAATGCAAGTAGGGAAATGCAGGTAATAGTGGCAGACAGATTTCATTGTATAAAATTTTAAATGACTGTCCAGCTGAAAGTTTATCAAAACAGGAAAATGTCCATCACTAATGGAAAGCAGTGGAGAAAGAGGCCAAACACACACTTGACAAAGCCTTGGTATAGCCACCAAGAAGGGAAGTAATAGTGCCACTATATTCTGCTTTGGTCAGGCCCCACCTGGAATATTGTGTCCAGTTCTGGGCACCACAATTAAAAAAGGACATTGAGAAACTGGAGCGTATCCAAAGGAGGGCGACTAAAATGGTGAAGGGTCTGGAAACCATGTCCTATGAAGAACGACTGAGGAAGCTGGAGATGTTTAGCCTAGAGAAAAGAAGGTTAAGAGGTGATATGATAGCCCTGTTTATTTTTTTTTTTTATTTTATTTTTTTTATTAAATTTATTTCCAACGTCTCAACATCTAAAAATATAAAATCCGTCTATTTACCAAATATCTTATAAAATCTCTCAGGGTACTTAATTATAAAACGGACATCCTACAATTGCCACTATGCCCTCAGAAAAGTGGAGTGTGACA
>NC_056526.1:10772477-10849796 GCF_019175285.1 Sceloporus undulatus | reverse complement strand
TAGTTTAGTAGTTACACAGATCTCTTGTTGTCCCCTTGTGTTCAGACAGTGTTGTCCACCACAGTGTAGTGGACAAGAAGCCAAGAAACAGGTTGTATAACACTTACAGCTCTTGCTTTCCAACTGCTCATTGCTTACCCCCTCCTTTCCCTCCAAGTTATGCCATTTGAGGTGCCCGATGCATTTTGTTAAGTGGTAGGAGTGACACTGGCAATAACCAGTTGGATGCCTCTAAACATCCCTTGAATATGTCAGCTGCATTGCTACGCTGCAGGTTTTGTGCATAGTTAATTGGCCTGCCAGGATTTCATTTATCCCCCCCCCCCGCCTGCTTTTTGCTACATTTCTTTTTTCTGGAGACATTGACAGATATATCAATAGAGCCAGAGAATCCTGCCAAGGCATGAAAACCTTCCAATTTCTTCAAGCTCTCAGATTGGCGATGCACATGCGATTTCATCCTTCTGCCCTTTTCTTGCTTCCAACAGGAATAATGTTTCAGTTTTCAAGTCTGGGTGCATAAGTAGCTAGATGTTCTCCTTGTGTGCCTCAAAGAGAATAGCTTGTTTCCACTTAATGAGTACCTCCTCAAGCCAACATGTTCCTGTTTGACATGTGTACAATGTCTGGAGTGTTTTTCAAGCTGACATTTTAAAAGAAGACATACCTGCAGACATGCAAAATGCTCTGTTGGGAGCTTGATCGACCCTTTCACTGTGAGACTTTTTTATTCTGTACCCAGGGTTGGCCTTATGGCAATTCTCCTCTCTGCATCCAAGTGGTTTCACACCAACGTCTTTGGATCTGTTAAGTACCCTTTGTTCACTAGTAGTAATTGTATTCCTATGTGCTTTCTCTAAAGGTTGGTTTGGCTGCTCACCACATTCATTTAGAAATGAATTCTGTTCAGGTTCACATTTGCGGACGTGGGAGAGGTCTAAAGAGAAGGCACTATAATTTCCCTTGTTGCTTGGCTTCATGGACCTGGTGGGAGACTTATTTACTATAAAGATGTGGTGGGGGGAAAGCCCATCAGCCTTAGAGAGGTAGCTTTCCATATGTATCATTAACTCCAAATTGGGATAATGGACCATAACATTTATCTGTCAATGGATTAGCAAGAAAGTGACTATACACAAAGAAAGATGTGAGCATTGAGCTGTCTTTGGACTAAATTGTTCTTTTAATGTTCTAAGTTACTCTGAGTTTATTTCTTGTATTTGATTTACTAGGATTTGTTGGGGAGGGGTTCTCATGGTGATAACTTATTTGGATAGTTTTGACAAAGGGCACCTCTGGATTATTGGGAGGGTGAACTCAGGATGAAAGAGTGGTGTAGGCGAGTTGAAACATTTGTTAGATCAGGGTACTTCCATTGGCATGAAAAAGACTTTAGAGAAGGTCCTCTGGTGAAGGAAGCTGAGTGGGAGGCTGGCCTTCAGAGTTGATCTCCAGATATTTCCTGGGCTACAGCTTTTTAGTGATTGCATTTAGCAGCTAAGTAGTTCTCCTGGGCTTCTAATTGCTTCTATTCACAAGACACTTTGCCAAGGTTAAATCCGTTTGCTACGCCTCTGTAAAGTAGTTATGCGTTATTAGCATTTTCTTCCTTCTCCATTTTGGCTGGTTATTTAAACTGTGTAAAAAAGGCTGAGCATGTTTCTTATTTTTTAATGTATTTTTTGTGGTTTCTTTATTGAAGAAGGTTGGTCTGACCCAAGACTGGGAGATTGTGTTATTTCTAAGGGCCTTTCAAAGGTCTGGGGAGAGTTCTTGTGATGATTAAATTTTCAATAAAAATTAGGCAAGGAGTTCTTAGAATCATAGAATCCTAGAGTTGGAAGAGACTGCAAGGATCATCCAGTTCAATCCCATTTTAGCCTTAGGAATACACAATCAAAACACCCTGACAGATGGCCATCCATTCTCTGTTTAAAAACTTCAAAAGAAGAGGACTCCACCACCTTCTGAGGCAGCATATTCCACAGTTGAACAGCTCTTACTGTCAGGAATTTCTTCCTATTGTTTAGGTGAAACCTCTTTTTCTGTATCTTGGATCCATTGCTCTGTGTCCTAGTCTCTGGAGCAGCAGAAAACAAGCTTGCTCCATCCTCAATATGACATCCCTTCAAATATTTAAACATAGTTACCATGTCACTTCTTAACCTTCTCTCAATCTAAACATACCCAGCTCCCAAAGCCACTTCTCACAGGGCATGGTTTCCAAACCTTTCACCATCTTGGTTGCCCTGCTCTGGACCTACTCTTGTCAGTCCATTGCATCACAACCATCACCCACAGTCCCCACAACTGGCAGATCAAAGCCAACAGATGTTGTATAAGAGAGTGGGGTGTATGGAGAGGATGATCTCTGAGCAGGAGGGTGCGTATCTCTTCATGAGTGGGAGTCATTTACATGTTTGGATGAAAGTGACAATTCCCAATGTGGATGGGGGAGAATTAAAACTGCTATAACCCATGCTTGGGATGAGAAGGAGCAACCAAATTCCAATTTTCAACCCCACTTTATTCTATAAAACCAAGAGGAATTGCTACACTGGACTGAGAATCAAGTGGCTTTCCAGATGCTTTACGACTGCAGCTCCTAGCAGTTCTAGCTAGCACAACTGAGGTGTACTGGGCATTGCAGTTGAACAAAGTCTGGAGGGTTGCATTGCATGTGTTCTAGATTAATTCCCACCCCCTCCTCTAAAGAAATGAGGACATTGGGGACCATCTGCATACACCATCTGGGGCTCTGTCACTTTCCAACACTACAATGTAATGGAAATGTTTGGAGGATATAATAAAATATAGTCGCTCCTCCTTTTTCATGGGGGATCTGTTCTGGATCTTCTTGCAAAAACAGAGCTTTGCTTATATTCAAGCCCAAGTGTCTTGAATATAGGCACAGGCGCACACCCCATTCATTTCCACTCTGTTTGTCCCTTGCATATAATTGAGGGATACAAGTCTGAAGATCATGAGAACAAAGGGAGGACTGTACTTGCAACTGTTAACAGTCATTGGCTGGTATGCTGTTTTTTAGGTCCATATAGAGTAGACAATCCAATTGATTGTTTGTAGAAGACTTCTGGTCTGGAGGGTTGAAAGAACAGCAAAAATGCCCCCGCTCCCTGAGGTACTTGAGGCATTATTATTATTATTATTATTATTATTATTATTAATTACTGTGGTATGTATATGGTGGTAGTTTGCGTGCTGAACTACAACTCTAGAGACCAGGGTTTGATTCTCTTCTTGGCCATGAAACCCACTAAATGACCATGGGCAAATCACATGCTCTCAGCCTTAGAGGATGGGAATGACAAACCTCCTCTGAAAACATGCCAAGAAAACCCCACCTTAGGTCATCATAAGTCAAAAATGATTTGAAAACACACAACAACAACAACAACAACATGGTGGTGGTGGTGGTAGGGTGTGCTGCAGCCTTCTAGCCTCTTACAGTTGCCTTTCTGTAGTGGCATTGGCCCACAAGAGACCTTGAAGAGGTCCTCATTACCCATTTTTCACCCCTAGAAGGTATCAAGGGGCGTTTTGCCACATTTTTTGCCTTTCCTGGGCCATTCTGGGCCCAGCCCAAGAGAGACTGGTCCTTTTTAAACATTGGGTTGAAAAACATCCTCTTGGGCCTATGAGGGGAAATGTGACAAAATTGCTCTTTAGGCCCCTTGTGGGGGCATTTTGGGGAAAAACAAAAATATTTTTTCCAAAATATTTGGAGGGGGGTCTCAAAAAATGTATTTGGGGATTCACTTTTCCTGCCCTGGCCTAGACAGTGCAGGCGTTGCTAGTCAGTGTTCTAATGAATACGTAGTGTCCTACATCATCCCAATGAAAACCAGGATGTGTGGGGCAAAACAACATGAGAGTGTGGTTAAGAAGCAAAATGTACGCACAAGCTAGGAGAGGCTGTAGGAGTTTGCTTTTGCCTAAGTCTCTGGGGAAGGGGAAGATTCCAGCATCATCTCTCCTCTCCTCCCTGCAGAGTGACTTGACTACAAAACATTTTTACCCATTCAACTCAGTTTGCAGCAATGGAAGTAAGTTGAGGACAAGGGGAAAAATGAGAGGAAGAGAGAAAAACTAGGATATTTTAAAAGCAGTCAAAAAAGTGGAAAGACAGAGACTGCCAAATCAGGACAATTAGAGGCTATGCCATTGAGTATACAGTCAGACCTCCTTATCCATGGATTTTTCATCCACTGATTCAAGCATCCACAGCTTGATAATACTTTAAAAATATACAGATTCCAATAGGCAAACCTTGATTTTGCCCTTTTATATAAGGAACACTATTTTACTTAAAGGGACTTGAGCATCCACAGATTTTGGTATCCATGGAGGGTCCTGGAACCAAACCCCAGCAGACACCAATGGCCTACTGTAGTCTTATACTCAATAGCATTTTCTTTTGTTCCTATTCTTGCTTGAGATTTATTTCCCTTGCCACTTTTCTAGTTGGCTAAAGAAAGAAACAAACCCACTTGTTTGTGAGCCTTCCTAACCTTAGCGGTTCCCTGTTTGGAGGAAAGAAGTCAGACTACCCCAAACATAGAAAACTGCTTTGTGACAGACATGGGGTGTAGCTCTTTTCTCTCTGTGTGTGTATGTTTAAAAAGACACAGTTTTGAAGAATGGAGGATGAGAAATAGAACGATTTGCAACAGAAAAGCATTGTCAATTCCACAGGAGTCTTAGAGAACTCTTGCAGCCTTGACATCTGAAGCCTTCCAGAACAAGTTAAGTGGGTCCTGCATTTGAAGTGGCAATACAATGCTGATTGTAGCAGAAGGGAAGAAATGAATTATATTAATTCCAGCCGACTTCAAGAAACTTGCAGCTCTGAAAAGTTCTGTATGGCTTGTGGTTCAGAGGTCGCTGGCAATAAAGAAGCATCAAAATCAAGGATAAAGATTCAGACAAAGACGTAGGGAAGACAGCAGTCTTTTCAGTCCCCCCCCCAACCCTCTTGAATGAATGCTGCATACTTTCAGCTTCCATTTCAATAGATTTTAGTCATATATATATATATATATCTTTTTGAAATCACCAGTGGTAAAAAGCTGAAAAGCAGAACAAGAGGAACATTGCATTTAGACCTCCGTTCCAGTATACGATCTTCATTGATAATTGCCTCTGAAAACTGACAATTCTTATTCTTGCTACAGTCCCAATGCCCAAGGACAATAGATTTATTGAATATGATTTTGTGTGTGTGTATATATGAATAAGACTTGGGGTGTGTGTGTGTGTGTGTGTGTGTGTGTGTGTGTGTTAGTTACCAAGCCAAACATCTGACGCTATTCCATACAGAGGCTGCATAAACATTAGAGTTGTATTCCAGCTCCACTGCACAGTATCCCTCCCCTGGTTTAACCCCTTTACTCCCACAAATACTTGTTTTAATCCAAACTGAAATCAGTTTGGAAAGTCACAGCCCTCAGTGGCATCACTAGGGTTGGTGCCACCCCATTATGGTAACTCATGCTGTCACTGTGTTAGTACCTCTGCATACCCCTCACTGAATTTTGGGTTTCCATATTTTCAAAGCTCATATCTGGAGGTAGCATGTTTTGAGAGATTGACGACCTGCTTCTTAGGAGAAAAGGAGCATATTCCGAGTCATGTGTACATCCAGGTAAACAAGACCATCAAATTTTAATTGTGTGAATTCAGAGCTCCTTCCTTACCCCAAGTAATCTGTATTTCTTCTTACAACTTGAGACAAAGGATTTCCTTACACTCAGAGCAGTAAGCCAATATCTCTGCCTACCGCTGTTGCATTCCCACTCAAACTTCCCTGTCCACCTATCTCAGAGATATCCTGATCCAATCACTCACCCAAACACAAAATTAAAGCCATCAACCTGTCCCAAATCTCATTGTTGATTCCTGGGAAAAGATATCCAGCCTTTGTTACATGGTCAGATAGCCTATATCACCTAAGGCTAATTTTAAGGTATAATAGGGATTCAAAACCTAACCTCTGTGCACATAGCTGACATACACCCCCCCCTCCCCTCCTCACACATAGTGTATGCTCGGTGTTGCCCTCAGCCCTCAGTGTGAGCCACTCCAGCTTTCTGTGGTCTTCTCATCAGACAAGTAATTATAACCCCACTGCAAACCCCTAAAAGCTCTGCTATCCTGTTTCCATATTTCCATTTCGTTTAGCTCTCTATGTTGTGTCTTTTTGAATTGCTATCTTGTATATATGATTGTACTCTCCATTTTTCTAAATAAAACCTTCTTAATTTGCCCAAAACTTGGTGCATTCCTCAGTTTTTACTGGTATAAACAGGTGCAAATGGTCCAAAGGTTATCCAGGTTGCTTACAAAAACAACATTTGAAGTAATGCTGACAGTTCATCGGGACTCTCCCTCCCAGTTCTCCCTCCTATTCTTTGGGTAATAAACCCTAGGCTGCCTGGCACACACCCCGGTTGCCACCCCTCTGCCAGCCAGGCCACCTCTATTGTGGTGGCAACTGGGTGCTGTTGCTGCCTGGCAACCTCTTCTAAGTAAGACAGGGCTGCTGGCCAGGTGGGAAAGAAAGACCACTATCCTCTGAAGGAATCTGCTCCACTGTCAAACAGTTTTAATGGTAAAGAGGTTCTTACTAACAATAACGTGAAATTGATTTTCTTGAAATTTGTATCCACTGGATCTCATTCTATTCTCTGCAGCAGCAGGAAAACAAGCTTGCTCCATCTTCTACATGACACACCTTCAGATATTTAAAGATGGCTATCATGCCAGTTGTTAGTCTTCTCTTCTGCAAGATAAACATGCCAGTGCCCTAACTCATTCCTCATAGGGCTTGGTTTCCAGACCTTTGCTGATGTGGGTTGTCCTTCTCTAGACATCTTCCATCTTGCCAATATTCTTCTTGAACTGTGGTGCCGAAAACTGGACATAATATTCCAAATGGGGTCTGACCAAAGCAGAATAGAATGGCACAAGTACTTTGTAACCAGGATTAGGAGCCATGCTTTAAGGTCAGCTCACACTTTGGAGAATTAAATATTAGCTTGAATTACTGGCTGGGCTACTCAGTCCTGGGACCATCCCTATGTATACCAAGATGGCACAAAGGACAGCAGAGGCAAATCCTCAATGAACTGTATTTTATTTCAAAGGAGAAAACCAACACATACTCTTAACAATCACTTACATAAACACACAAGAACTGAGAAATAAAGGTGTTAGGTTGGAATAGACTAAGGTCTTCTAATGGAGATACAACACCTGTTTGGATGCTGCTCCTCTTGATGACATTCCAGGACAGGAAAAAAGGAATTCAGTCACTCCCGAGGCCACTAGAGTTTGGTGAGTGAAAGAGGGTCTAGCAAAGTAAAAACTGGCAGAACCTCTGTCTGCAAACCAAGCTAATCCAACTAAACAAAGGAAAGATTCACTGCTGTATAAGAAATTTGTGCCCTGGGGCAAAATCCAGGGAATTGTGCCCAAATGATCCAAATCTTTGATATGCCTAAGTGACACTTTGCAATCCTCCAGATCTGTGTCCAATCTGGCAGCATTGGGCCCAATTCTGCCCCCAGGGTTTTAGCCTGGGTTGTCCAAACAGGATGACATGAGGCTGGGAGGAATCCAGACTTTTTGGCCTGTGTGAACAGCCTCCTAGTGCCTCCTAGTGGAGGTAATATGGAACTGATGGCTCCATCTCCCATGAAGCTATCCAATTGCCTTTTAGAAACTTCCAAATAGTCCACCATAACTACATCTTGTGTCAGTGAATTCTACACTTTAACTGTATGCTGTGTAAAGATGTACATTTTTTAATCTGTCCTGGATCTCTCAACAATCAGCTTCTGTGGATGACCCCAATGCTACTACAGTAGGCCCTCCATATCCACAGATTTTTTTTATCCATCGATTCAAACATCCATGGCTTGAAAACATTTTTTTAAAATATACATAAATTCCAAAAGCAAACCTTGGTTTTGCCATTTTATATAAGGGATAACATTTTTATTTCACTATGACATTGCATTTAATGGGACATGAGCATCCACAGACTTTGATATCCACCGAGGGGAGGGAGCGAGGGTGGGTGGGGTGGAACCAAACCCCAACGGATTCCAAGACCCCACTGTACTATGAGAAAATACATCTGATTTGCCAGTCTCAGAAGCAAATTTCTAGATTAAATTAGCCTTTACAGCTGGCTCTCTTTTCTGTTTAATTTCTCCCCCCCCCCCAATAATTTGTGCAACCTCCCAGCGGTAGAAAATCAAGACAGAAATGGGTGACTTTTCAGATACCTGGAGGGACATGTTTCATGGTTATCCATCTTCTTGTCTGCTTTATTCACCTCTTCCTAACAATCCATAAGTTAATTATGTGCATCTACTTTATTCCTTCTGGCAGGCTCCAACCACTTCTCTTCTAAAGTTGCAAATGGTGCTATTCATTGCATTGTCCATTGCTTTGCCTAGATGTTGTTAAACATTCCCTTCCCCTCCATTCTTCTGGTGCCCTTGAGACAGATACCACACAAAATGCTTACCGTTAATTCATTACTATAGGTATTTTCGGGTCTATATATATATATATATATATATATATATATATATATAATTGATATATGCGCATGCATAGGCTATTGTATGTTTTCTGTGTAGGGTGTTACTAAGGAAAACACGTTCATTCTCCCTCCCTTTGTGTGTGTTTTTAAAGAAACAGAATCTTGGATTGCTTTGCCTGAGCCAGTTTTAAATCCATTGCAATGAATATTTGCTAGCAGGCAGACTAGAGGATTATTCAGATGGTGAAAATAATCCCAGTAAAATCTGGGTTTAATCTTTGTTGTTCACATGCATTTTGAATATATCTGATCATGATTTTGGGGGTGGGAGGTGGGGGTGGGGTAGGACTGCCAACCCCCCCCTTAACCTGGGATAACTGATGTCAGATCGCCCCCCCCCCCGAGTTTCCCCCCGAAAAGATTCAGGTTCTTTGATGTGTGAATAACAGATGTGTATAGACTCTGCATGCCTTGAATGTACTTCGAATACATTTGCATATTGGACTCCATTTTTATTTGAATGCTGGCATGTGTGAGCAAATGAACTTGCTGAGATGTGCATAGGCACAGTTCCGTAGTGTGAACAACAAACCAGGAATGTGTGAGTGCGATTATTTGCATAGTTGCACTAAAAAAAAAACAACCTGTGAATGACCCCTAAATTTGAAGGGCTAGGTAAATGAAGGGCTCTTGTCACAATTTGGATAGACCAGGGCTGATGAATAGTTTATCTTGGAAGCCTTCATGTGCAACAGTTAGCCTTAAAAAAAAAAGGTTGCATAGACTTTCTGTCCTGTTTGATATCAAAAGAAGACCCATTTTCATTGAATCTTACACCTGGAAGGGGCCACAAGAGCCATCTAGTCCAGCTCCCTGCCATGCACACTTACAGCAGTCCCTGAAAGATGCCCACCTGACCTCTGTCTAAAGACCTAAAAAGGAACATATTCAAGCAGTTCTTACTGTCAAATAGTTCTTCCTAATGTTTACACAGAATCTCTTTTCTTGTAATTTGAATCCATTCATTCTCATTTTAATTTCTGGATCAGCAGAAAACACTCCATCTTCTACAAGACATGCCTTCAGACATTTAAAGATGACTATTATGCCACCTCTATGTTTTTTAACCAGCTAAAGATACCCAGCTCCTGAAGTCATTCTTCACAACACTTGGTTTTCAAACCTTTTTTTTTTTTGAGAGATAGAAGTGGATTTATTCCCATTTTGTTTTATTTTTGGTAGTTCATGTGGCTCCCAGAAGGTACCAGGACATTAAAATGGCTCCTCAACCTGCAGCAGTTACCCATCCCTGTGTAGACAATCCAGGTCCACAGATAGTGCTGTTATCTTAAGAATAAATTTCTAGTCTTCAGGAAAATAGTCAGTATGGAAAGATAAGCTAGCCTGGGGTGCATTTGGTTTGCACAAATAATGAAGTTTCACACCACTTTAAACGCTGTAGCTTCATCCTATGAAATTCTGGGATTTGTAGTTTTACAAAGTCTTTAGCCTTCTCTGCCAAAGAGTGTCAGTGCCCCTCAAAACTACCAGTCCCAGTATTCTGTAGAATGGTGCCATGGCAGTTAAAATGGGGTGAAACTGTATTATATCTAGAGAGTAGATGCATCCTAAACCTACCAAGTGATATTAGCCATAAAATGAAAGTTTCAGTTAATATGATATTGCAAAGTAGAGGTTGGAAAGGAGTACCATGACTGTTGTGCTCATATGCTGATTCTCAGCTTTTCAACAGCATCTTGATAGTCGTCAAGGAATGTTGTTGTTGTTGCTATGTGCCTTCAAATCATCTCTGACTTATGGCGGTCCTAAGGCAATATTATCATGGGGTTATCTTGGAAAGTTTCTTCAGAGGGGTTTGCCATTGCCTTCCTGTGATGCTGTGAGAGTATGACTTCCACAAACTCACCCAGTGGATTTGCATGGCCAAGCTAGGATTAAAAGCCAGTTTCAAATCAGTGGTTCTCAAGCTTTGACCCTCTCACTATTTTGGATTTCAGACCCCAAATGACTCACTGTTCATTGGATTTGCTGGCTGGAGTTTCTGAGAGCTGGTCCAAAATGTCAGAAAACCAGCGATGAACTAGAGAGATCACTGATCCAACCAGGTAGAACTTTTCTTCTACTTGTACATCAAGGAAGCTAAAAACCTCCTAATAATGCCTAGCTTCATTGCTGCTGTCTGACATTCCATGTGCATGTTTGCATTGCGAAACCTTCTAGAAATGTATCAGGCAATCCCAAATTTATTTGTTGGTCTGTTTTGTTTTTCCTTTAGAAAACACAAGTCTGAAGGGAGGGGGGGAATGTTTGAAAATTTCACATTAAGGGCTGCAGGAGATGAACGGAAGCTTCCAGAGATGAGCATATTTAGTTCTTTCTGATACACACAACATTGAGACTAAATTATCACTGCTGTTCAGCCCAAGTTTGTTTCATTTCAGAACAGCAGGGGGGAAGCTTATCTCTCTTTGCTTGGGCTTGAATTATTGCATATATCATAATAGCAGGGGGAAGCACATTTGGAGCATGATATTGTGCTTTTCTTCTTCTTTTGAAAAGTTTCTCTCATAAGCAGGTGGTCAAGGATATTTTCAGGCACCCAGAATTTTTCCAGGGCTAAAGTTAGAAATCTTGTGATGAGGATGCAGGCTAGGCTAAAGATGTACTGGATATCCTAAATCAGTATGGATTAGGAAAAACTCTAACAATAGGTCACTTAATACAGTTATTTTTCTGTAGATTTTGAGAGAAATAAATGTTTTAATGAATTGAGTGAGTGGACTGAAATATATTTATCAAGATGGCAAACAATGAAATATTCTTGCATGCCAAGAACTGGGAGCAAGTTAACATCTTATTGAGGATATAGAGAAATTTTGGCCTTCGTCTGCTAAAGATGTCTATTTGAATTAAGAGAAACTCTGTGTATATGTCATCTAATAGATGTAGTTTTCTTTGGCTTTTGGCCTGTTGTTGTTGTTGTTGTTGTTGTTGTTGTTGTTGTTGTGTGTCTTCAAGTCATTTCAGACTTATGACAACCCTGTCACTAAATCATGGGATTTTCTTGGCAAGATTTGTTCAGAGGAGGTTTGCCATTACCTGCCTCTTAGGCTGAGAGAGTGTTACTTGCCCAGGGTCACTCAGTGGTTTTCAAACCCTAGTCTCCAGAGTCATATTTCAATGTTCAAACTGCTATGCTACACTGCCTTTTGACACAAAGGCATTAATACATTAAATGAATTAATGGAAATATACAATTCAAATGCTTAACAAAGATTATAGTGTTCTTGCACACTAGGAGGTGGGAGCAGATTGACATTTCATGGAACAAGTGGCCTTTGTGCCTGCCACAGTCTTGTCCTCAGACCCTGATGATAAAGGTGATGGGGAAGATTGGGCAGGTGGGTGTTTATAAGGAACTTCATGAGAAGTACCTACTTCTGATTTTAAGAGTTGAAGACAAGAGTTTATTTAATGATGCAGTGCTGGTCCAGATGTCAGCAAATAATGTGAGCAATCAGACAATGAAGCAAAAATACATATCATATATAGCAGTTCTAGCTAACAACATCAGCATAGAGCTACAATCCAGCAACATCTAGAGCAGGGGTAGGCAACCTGCGGCCCGTGGGCCGAATGCGGCCCGGCAAGGCCTTGGGACCGGCCCCAGCCCAGTCCTGCTGCCGATTGCCGCCGGAGCCTTTGGCCTCTCGCATGAGGGTGTGGGGCCTTTGGCCTATCAGGAGGAGGCGGGCAAGGGGGGGCAAGTGGCGGGGAAGTTGGGAAATTGTCTATAGAAGCCTCAGAAACATGCATTTATATTAACATTTTTAAAAAAAAATCAGCAAATTTTTTCACATGTCCTCCATTTTTTTAAAAGAAGTGTCCTCCATTTGAAAATTTTGTCCTATATTTGTCCCAGTTTATTTATTTATTTAATTTTTTTAAAAAAATTATTTGTTTATTTTTTTGGCTTCTGCCCCCCCAGTTGTCTGAGGGACAGCAACGCGGCCCCCGGCTCAAAAAGGTTGCCTACCCCTGATCTAGAGGGCCTCATGATTCCCACCCTTCCTTAGTGACTATGGAAATACAGATAATCTCTTGGCTTCAGAAGAACTACTGGAGTAGCATCCATAGCTTGCAGCCCAGAGGTGCTTGAGTGCTGTTCGACATTGGAACATGCTGCCTTGGAGAGACGTGGAGTCTCCTTCGTTGAAGGTTTTCCAATAGAGGCTGGATGGTCATCTGCTGGGAGTGCTTGAATTGGGTATTCCTGCAAGGCAGAATAAGGTTGGATTGGTTGTCCTTTGTGGTCTCTTCCAACTCAGTGATTCTATGACATGGAAGACAGCCTTCTTGGTGGCTGCTCTGTGAAACTGCCTCTAACTACAGACCATGCTGGACCTCTCCCTGGTCTCCTTCCATCAGCAAGTAAAGACCTTGGCCAGAATCACAGTGTACATCAGGTAACTTTACTTAGCTACATAGCAGAGGCACTAAGGAATTTGTTGGTGAGTTGTGAAGGTGCATAACCAGACACCAGTAAGAGTGTCCCAATGTCCATTGGTCTCTACCATTGAGCCTTGGCACTCCCTAGTCGGTGTTCCAATGTGCAACAGAACCATGATACATCGATCCCATTGCTCATTGGACACTTTGCTGGCTCCCCTATGTAGTAATGTAACTGCAGCCCTTTGCTGATTACGGATGTTACGGAAGTGCCCAATTCTAGTTCCTGCAGACTTAAGTCCACTTACAACAGTGATGTCCAAACTCTGACTCTCCTGGTGTTTTGGACTTCATCTCCCAGAAGCCCCAACCACCTTGACCAATAGTCTGGGATTCTGGGAGCTGAAGTCCAAAACACCTGGAGGGCCAGAGTTTGGACATCACTAACTTACAAAGACATAAGTCCCCAACAGGATTCCAGGCCTTTTTATCTGAAGTGATGATTAGTGACTAACTGGGTATACAGCATGGCCTTTTTATGTAGTACCTGTGCTGTAATTTTATTGTTTCTATCATGTTGTAAAATGAATTTACATTGATGTTTTAATATGGTATGTTTTAAAAACTGTTTTCTATTTTTTTATCATTGGGTTTTTAGACAATTTTTAAAATTCATGATGTGAAATGCCCTGGGTCTCATTTCCAGAAAAAGGAGGAAGATAAATTAAATAACTGCATCTATTTTCAGAGCATATGAAGCTGCCTTACAATGAGCAAGAGGCAGAGCTTGGAGAATAACTGTTTTGGACTACAGTTCTCAGAACTGTCCAGCCAGCATGCCAAGGGACTGGCTAATTGTAGTCCAAATACTATATTTTCCAAGCTCGGATCAGACCATTGGTCCATCCACCTCAGCACTAACCAGAGTGTTCAGCAATAACTCATCAGTAGTCCAGCTGGAGATACCAGGGAGCAAATGTTTGGCTTGAAATCATAATTTTTACTAATGGAGCCTCTAAGGGGTGGCTGGAGGCGTTCATGTCAGTGATACAGTGAATCTGCTTTGTGCTTTATTCCAGACTTTAAAGGAGATACCTCAGGCAATGAACTCATTTTGAGGGTAGGTTTTAGCACCTTGGATAGCTCCTTGAAAAGTCTGGAATGAAACCTAGAACAGATTCCCTGCATCTCTGTGATAGGAGCTACTGGCTTTCATCTGATCTGTCACTCCTAGATGTTGATGCTTCCCTCTGTCTGTCAACCACACTTAACATGGAACAGATTGCCTTGTTTTCACATATCTTTGAAATAACTCCATTCTAAATTTGGTGAATTTCAAGGAGAACAAGTGAATGAGGCTGTGAGCAGGCAACAGCCCAGCTCTACCTCAGCAGGAGATCAATTATACTCGGTTTTGGCTGATGAGGGTATGGAAGAATTGTCAGGATTTCATTGCTGAAGGCTGACAAATGTAGAAATCAAGTAAGTGTAAAGCAATTTTATTCTTAAAGGGACCTGCAAAAAAACAGGACCCGGTGGTTAGTCATAGTCAAGCAAATTTTGCTTTATCTTTCCCCCGTCTTTAGAGCAGGAGGGAGGAAGCACAAGGCATCCTAGGTGCTGTTGAATTGTGACTTCCAGCTTTCATCCACATTAGCCAGGCTGTCACAGGTTGTTGTGACATGAAGTACATCATCATCTGGAAAGCTGTGTGATTTCCACTCCTGCTTTCATAGAATCATAGAATCTTAGAGCTGCAAGGGTCATTAGTTCAACTCTGTGCCATGCAAGAATACATAACTAAAACACTCCTGAAAGATGACCATCCAACCTATGTTTAAAGGGCTCCAAAGAAAAAAAAGTACAACACCCTTTGAAGCAGTGCATCTCAAAGTTGAAAATTTCTTATGGCTGACTTAAGCAACCACATAAATTTCATAGGGTTTTCTTAGGCAAGGAATGCTTAGAAGTGATTTTGCTGGTTCCTTCCTCTGAAATATAGCCTACAGCACCTGGTATTCATTGGTGGTCTCCCTTCCCCTACTAACCAGGGCTGACCTTGTTTAACTTTCAAGATCAGCCAGGATCTGGTGCCTTTAGGATATTTAGGCCTGACTGTTCTTAGAAATAGCTGGACTTATTTCTGTTCTTGGAACCTATCCTGAGGGTCACAGGGAAAGGAGACAGCAGCTTTCCCCTTGATGTTTCCTGCTACATTTTTGCTTGCAGTGGATTGCAACGAATCCTCTTTTTAATAACACTTTGGATCAACAGGTTTGTAAGACATGCTCTGTCATACTGTATTGTTAGACACTTGTAGGGCTTTTCCTTTTGAGTTTTCAAAGAACCTTTCACTGTTGAACAACCTACTTTTTAAAAAATAAAATAATAATGCTTGTGGCATTTCTTGTGAGTCACTGAATCCCATCCATCTCTCTAATTCTAATTCTATATTTTTAAATAATAATAATAATAATAATAATAATAATAATAATAATAATAATAATAATTGTTCGTCAGAAACATATACCCACTTGTGGGTATCAACAAGATTATCTGCCTCAATTCATACATGTTCAGCAACAATAAAATCTGGGAGGGGGGCAATGAAATGGAACCTTAATACAAGTCATCTTAAACATCTTAATTGCAAGCATTTATGATCTTCACATCATTTCTGTTTCACACGAAGCCAACATGTTAATAAAATAATAAGATAGGATGGGTGCCGATAATCCTAAAACAAAATTTTAGCAGCAGGAGTGATGAGGTTTTACAAAGATGAAACACGCAAGCTGTTTCCTTCTCCCATCAGAGCCAGGGACAAAGACCGCCAAGAAGCTGGAGGAGAAGCCAAACAAAAAATCCAGATGCCATTGCTGGAGAAGAGGTAGGAAAGCAACCTCTTTCTCTTCTCGAAGGCCTTGTCATTTGGATTTTGGCAGCCCAACTGACTGAGCCTCACAAATGATTGTGGAGACAGGCAATGCTCCTGAAGCAGAAAGATAAAGAGCTTGCAAGGGGACCGCTTGCCACACAGCAATTAACAAGGAGAGATGGCACCAAGCAAATATTTCAATTGCTTACACAGAGGGTTGCCAACAGGCGTTTGCCATTTTGCACTTATGCTCTGGAGTTGCCTGTGGCATTATTGCAGCAGAGGGTCTGTTTGGTTGGCATTTCCATCACAAGCCTGGTTTCTGAAAGGGCTTTTGAGGCTGGGTATTTTAATTAACAAGGGGATTACACTTGGCAACGAAGCTGCCGAGGCAGAATTCCTGCTGTTGTCCTTTTAAAGAAATAGAGGGCTGGTTTCTTTTCGGCCACTCATCGTGGACATGGAAAGCTATTTTCTTCATGTGTGTAGCTACAGTGAAACCTTTGAATTCAACATGCTGGTTATGACCTTTAAAGCCCCAAATGGTTTGGATCCAGATTACTAAAAGACTGTATTATCTTATACAGTGCGCCCACGTCATACGTGGGCGCGCTTTACATGGCTTTCAGCATATGCTGAAAACTGTGCAGGGAGGAAGGGGCGGCACGTGCATGAGCCCCATTCATTTTAATGGGGCTTGAGCATATGCATTATTTATTTTATGCGAGGGAATCTGGAACAGATCCCCCGCATAAACAAAGGCGCACTGTACAAACCCTGAATTTGAAGAACTTTGGGGGGACACTTTCTTTCATTCCCTTCACCACCACAAGCATGTTTGGTGAGGATATGGGAATGAGCCTTCTTGGTGACAGCTCCCAGTTTGTAGAATACAGGAGGTTCAGTGGACTGCTGCTCTGCTCTCTTTCTGCCAGGATGTGAGGTGCTTTTTTTCTTTTAATTCTGCTTCAAGTGTTCTTTAAACTGTTTTAAGTGGATGCTTTTAAAATAAAAATTAAAATAAAATGACCTGTTTAAGGTTTTTTTTAACTTTTATAAAATAAGACTTATAGCTGGACTTTTACAAAAAAAACCCCACTGTAAACCACTTTGCATACCTTATCAGGAGGAAGGTAGGATAGAAATAATAAATTTGTTTGTTGGTTAATGATAGGTAGCTCACCAAACCTTTCAGATCTTAACCTAAGGTTTCTCCCAGGATCACTGTAATGTGTGAACTAGATGCTCCAGTACACACCCAAATATACTATATACATATAATTTCATACTTATAAATGAGCTACTCCTTAAATCATGAATCTAGCTTGATTGCTGGATTTCAGTCACACTAATACACACACACATACATTAGTGTGTGTACGTGTGTGTGTGTGTGTGTGTGTGTTAGTGTGACTGTTATGGCCAGCCACGAGGAGGACGAGGAGGAGGATGACTCAGCTCCTCAGGTGCAGGAGGAACCTGAAGCTGTGCCAGTCCCCAGTTCTGCCCTGCCAGGTCCCAGCTCTGCTCTCCCAGCCCCAGTGGATTTGGCTCAGCCATACCCTAGCTCTGTGGGATCTCCTCCAGTGGAGCCTGGGGCTCAGCAGCCCAACCTTGCCCCAGTAGAAGTGCCAGACCTGGGAGACATAGAGCAGCAGAGCATTGAGGCTCCTACCTTTATCCAGAGGAGATCAGAAAGAGCGTGCCTTTGGCGTTCCAAGAGGTTTGCTGAGAAATGCTCATTAGGCAATCAGCAGTTGTTATAAGGGAGCTAGATATAAGGCACCTGGTAGATGCTGAGCTCTCTTGTCAGAGACTATTTGTTCTCATTAGCAAATGCTGCTGGATCTGACTCCTTGCCTCCTAGACCTTTGACAGCCTTGAAATCCTTGACTTCGGACCTGACTCGCTGACCAACCCTCTGGTATTCTTGACCTCATACTGGACTGGTAGAGTTGCTCTCTGTAATTCTGATCTTTGGACTGGCTTACGGCTTACTCTCTTTGTACTTCGTTTGGCATTGTTGCTGTAGGAACTGCTTCGTGGCAGCTCAGCGTGTTTACCTTTTGCCCAGCAGGCTCTTATCAGCCGTGTGAGTGTGTGTTGGCAGCATTCCCAGACAGTGACTGAAATCCAGTGATCAAGCTAGATTCATGATTGAAGGAATTGCCCTTTTATATGTATGAAATTTCCCATAGGATGGGTCGTTTTTGAATGACCAAAAAGCTCCTGACGCTAGCGTAAAGTAGAGATGGCATTAGAAGGAAGTGAAGTGGGAATCCTGAAGCCCCCCACATGTTGTTAGACTGCAACTCCCACCATTCCTTACCATTTAGGGCTGATTGGAACTGGAATCCAACAAGATCTGGATGGCCATATGATTCCCAACTTGAACTAAAGAATGTGTGTGATCTGGGATAAAGCTATGGGGGGAACGGAAGCAAAATGAGGGTACTGCCTTGCCATATATAAATCTTGTCTCGCTGCTGTGGAACCTGCCTTCAGTCCTCAGATTTCTTGCCAAAATGCTAGAACTTCAGTTGAAAATTTAGGAATATAGTTTAGGCATCCAAAGAAAATGGGCAGGAAAAGGTACCATGGGAATGGAAACATAGCAAACAGAAGCATTCTATGTGCTAATTGTTTTGAATATTTCATTCTTTGTGATGCTAAAAATTTGGTGACTGAAGAAAAATCTCCTTTAGGGGCCAGAATTTTATGTGCGGACAATATATTCATTCCTCCTCCCCTTGGCTTTACCCTTAGATCTGAACAGGCCCATCTAAGGAAAAGAAAGTGGACAGATAGGTCATTTGTAGAATCATATTTCCTAAGGCAGAGGATCCCATATTCCATCCCTATGACATCTTGCCAACATTTGTGTGTGTGTATGTGAAGGATTAGGCAGGGAATGAGAAAAATGACTGTGCAAAGTGGATATTGAAATTATAGGGTTCTGTAAGTAGACCTTATTCAGAACTATTGTTACCCACTGTGTGTATGAGACAGGTTACAGAACAGGCTAGGATGGGGTTTGGGGGATTCAAACATTGACAAGAACAGATTTAGGAGCAGGCACCACAGTTTGCCACCAACAGTACTAAGTTTGGATGGTGCCAGATTCTTGTCAATGGCTGTCTAGCCAGCTTTCTACTCATCTACTGAAATAAACAGTACAGATTGTTCAGCTTCGCTTGTAAATCTGGCAACACTGACTTGCATAATGGAAATGACAATCACTATTATCATGATTAAATGTCTAGTATTATGTCAGGGATAGACCACACATGCCAATTGTGCATGAACATTATGGCAAAGCTGAACAAGTGTTATTGGAAGCTATAAATGCTATTTTCCTGGTTGCACCATTGGTCTTAAAGCCAGTCTAGAGTTTGGAATTAATTTGCTGATTAATTCCATCCATTTTTGTCCTATAGATTTCATCTAGCTTTCTAGATTGTCTGACTGATGGTGAAGTTTAAAATATGCCCTTACAGTAAAGAGTGTTTAGAATCATAAAATCATAGAATCATAGAGCTGGAAGAGACCACAAGGGCCATCCAGTCCAACCTCTGCCATGCAGGAACTCACAATTAAAACATCCCTGACAGATGGCCATCCAGCCTCTGTTTAAAAACTTCCAAAGAAGGGGACTCCACCACACTCCGAGGAAGTGTTTTCCACTGTTGAACAGTTCTCACTATCAGGAAGTTTCTCCTAATGTTTAGGTGGAATATCTTTTTCCTGTAGCTTGCATCCATTGTTCCAGGTCCTATTCTCTGGAGCAGCAGAAAACAAGTCAGAAACGACTTGAAGGCACCCAACAACAACAACAACAACAACAACAACAACAACAAGAGAAACTTTTAACCTGTCTCATGACAAGATATAATCTCAGACCTGTTTTGTTTTATTACCAATTCAACTATTTTACATTACCTATGTTTGAATATAATATTGGTTGTTATCATTGCATACAAAAGCCTGGTTGGTTAATGCAGAATAAACTTGATGGACGAAGACTTTTGTGAATCAGGCTGTTATAATTTGTTAGCGCAAATACCTTTTCCTCTGTCACATTCAGTAAAACAAGAAGGTCAACTGCCTCAGGAAAATATATATTTGAACTGGAGGAATTGTGTTGCATGGCTCTGTTGTGAGGCAGGCTAATCTGTATGATTTCTTTGAAAAGACAATAGAGAGGAAGAAAGGACAGACAGAAATTCCTTGGAGCTGAGATCAGATAGCTGGTCCTGTGGAGCAGAACAGCTACGTTTGGGAAAGAAGGATAAAAGAAGAGGAAAAAAAGAGGCTTAGAATGGAAATGGAGTTGATTTGCTTACTTAGTAGGAAAAAAGCCCTTAAGCATTCTGTATAGGAGGGATGTAGTTTGAGTCTATCTGAGGAATAGGGTTACATTGTGACTCTATTCTGTAACTTTTCTTTCTCTGTTGGTTATGTTCTTGATTACCTTCTATTGTATACTATGGTATAATATACAATTATTATATAATATTATTTGGACCCTTTCAGAAAAGCCTTTTAGGCTGAAAGGCAGGCATGAGAAGAAAATGGAAACCTCCTGGATAGTGGGGATGTACTGTATACTCTTCTGACTCACATGAAGTTACACAGTGAAAGAGAGGTAATAAGCTTCCATCGTATCTCTTAGTAGAGGTCTCAAGAAACAAAAACAAACATACAAACCAAAACATTCAGCATGGAAAATTCTAGAAAGGGTCAAAAGCCCATGGCATCATGAGCCTAAGATGGAAAATGGAAGTGGTGCAGGCTTTTCTGGTAAAAATATAACACTTTATTAAACAACCAACAATCTACGTCCCACAGTCTGTCACTCAAGGGAGCACCTCGTTCTGTCTAATGATAGGCCTGGGTTAGGTTTGTCAAATGGTAGATAGAGTCTACCTTCTAATCACAGTTAGATGGCAAATGGAGGGCAAAGTGCTTACATCTTTGTGCCTTGTTGTCCACTCTGAAAAATAGCCAGGAATGATCTTCTCTTCCTTGGTCTTGCTTGCTTTTTCAGAGGATAGCACTTTGCTCTTACACAAGGTTTATATTTTTCAGATAAATTAGTTTCTACTGCCACTTCCACCTCCTTAAGCAATAAACACAGCATTCCAACATGTTCAGCAGCCACTCTTCCATGGGTTTGTCACAAGATGATACGTCTGCCTCTGCAATTTGTACAAGTGCTTTGTCTGTTGCAATCCACTGACAATGTCTGGGTAAAAATATCAAATGATATATACGTTTTCTGAGAAGATACTTCTATGACCTTTCTTTTAAAATGTTGGTCATAGTGAACAAATCATGCCATGAAAACCCTGTGATAGGTTTGCCTTATGGTCACCATAAATTGGAAATGACTTGAAGGCACACAACAACAAACAACATAGAGTTTAGTTCTTCTGCTGGGCAATGATTCACTGTTGACATTCCCAGAACTTGTTTTATTTAACTGTATTTCCAAGGATCTCTAATGCTGTCTGGGTGAGTCTGGGAGTTGCAGTCTGAAAGAGTAACTTTTCTAGGCTCTGGACATCCTACTGATTAAAAATGGCTAGCAGAGTCAGTTAAGGATGCATTTACCTGCGAGTATTACTTTGTGGAATTCAGCAGGTGGGATTTCTAGTCACACATCAGATTGTGATGTAAATCAACAGGAACAACACAGCATAGGCTGAAATTTTGTATAGATTTACTCAGAAGAAAGTTCCATTGACTTTAATAATGGAAAAGGTGGCAGAGCAGGCATAAAAGGACTTTATAAAAAGTAGTTCCTTCATCAGAGGCTTTGTTAGCTGATGCAGACCAGTGTTTTATATATATGCATCTTTTCACCCAAAACAGGGATCCATGATGCTACAAAAAAATTTCTGTACTAACTCAGAGACATCACTAGGGGAGTGCGAACTGCATTGGGTGACACCTCAGAGGGGAATAAATACCTGATGGGATGGTCACTCATCATTCATTCCAAAACTGCCGCCGCACTAGCTAGGACAACGCTGCCATCAATTGACTGAGGCTGCTGTTGGGGGTGGACTGCTGCTACTCAACAGCATCTTCTGGCTTTGACAGGACTGCTGGCCATGCTGGTGTCAAGGGCCTCTTTTTGGGGTCCCACTGCCATGGATGTTATGTTAGGACATAGAATGTTAGTATGTACACTGTTTTGGTAATTTGCAGGTGCTAGTGTAGCTGGGAATGTGGAGGAGATTGTAGAGACAGACACCCAAGGCTGTCTGGCTTGGGAATGGAATGTGTGGATGGGAGGGGTATCGTGGTGGTGATAATAGTGAAACTTCTGATAGCTCTTTAGTCTGAGCAAAGATTGTCTTCCTGTGCTGATCATCTTTAATAAACTCTTTTTGGTTCATCCACAAAGTCTCATTACTGAGTTAAGACAAAGACAGGACATCACAGCCTGGAGAGGAAAGTGCTGGTGGCAAAGGCACCAGCAGGGGCAGCCATGGACCCCTCCATTTTGCAAAAGGAAAGGAGTCTGTGGCCACTCTAGCCACCATCACCCTCCATTCCCTCTCAGCCCACCGCCTTGCCAGACCTGGAAGGGGCTGATGGGCAGCAACAGCAGCCCACCCCTTACTATAGCAGAGTGTATGCCTGGCAGCCTGGGACACCATCCTATTGATGCCACTGAACTAACTTCAGTGGATGTCTTCAAAATGAGACTAGCATTGTGAGACTACCTGCTGGGGATGCTTTAGACAGAGATAAGCTGAAATAAGCTCAGGACAAAGGTTAGGAGGAGGAAAGAGACATTCTGACATTTTTAAAGCATCTGGAAAAATGAAGCAACTGAAAATTAATCACAACTGTCGCTGCCAAATCAGGACAGTTGGTGGATATGAAGTCATCAAAGGGCTTCCATGGTTGAGAAGGCCTCAGACCCTGATCTCTCGGAATTATAGTCCAACTCTGAAAACACTACACCAGGCTGGTTCACCACATTGTCTCATACTTTACCACAGTAGTTCTAGTTCAGTCCCAGTCATGTGTGGCCTTGGGGTGCTGTAGTCTTTGGGACCCTTCCACAGGGTGACTAGATGTCTTTCTTGTTCAGGACATGTCCTACCTATCAATGTTCTGTTCAGGAGGAATTTCAAAATGTCCTCTATTTTGACCATGACTATGAAGCATGAATTTATATTTATATTAGTGTTCTTAGCTTTTATTTTGTGATGCCATCCATTTTGCAGTGCCTTGTCCTCCTTTGTGGGTATGACATGTGGTCATCCTGGCCTTTCAACCCTCACATCACTTGTGGGGGGAGTGACTAGTGTACGCTTATTTTTGTTTAATAGTTTAGTTGTGTTTGTTTAGTTACTGTTTGTCTGTTATAGAATCATAGAATCATAGTGTTGGAAGAGACCACAAGGGCCATCCAGTCCAACCTCCTGCCATGCAGGAAATCTCAATCAAAGCAGCCCTGACACAAGAAATGGCCATTCAGCCTCTGTTTAAAGACCTCTAAGGAGGGAGACTCCACCACTCTCTGAGGGAGTGTGTTCCACTGTCAAACAGCCCTTACTGTCAAGAATTTCCCCCTAATATTGAACTGGAATCTCTTTTCCTATAGCTTGCATCCACTGTGCCATGTTCTAGTCTCTGGAGCAGCAGAAAACAAGATTGCTCCATCCTCAATGTGACACCCCTTCAAATAGTTAAACAGGGCTATCATATCACCTCTTTTCCAACATACCCAGCTCCCTAAGTCTTTCCTCCTAGGGCATGGTTTCTAGGCCCTTCACCATTTTGGTGGCCTTCCTTTGGACATGCTTCAGTTTGTCAATATCCTTTTTGAATTGTGGTGCCCAGAACTGGGTACAGTATTCCAGGTGAGGCTTGATCAAAGCAGAATATAGTGGCACTATTATTTCCCTTGATCTAGACACAATACCTCTATTGATGCCTAAAATAGCATTGGCCTTTTTAGCTGCTGCATCACATTGTTGACTCATATTCATCTTGTGACCTACTAAGACTCCTAGGAGATTTTCAGACCAGCTGAAACTTTGCGTTCAGAGGAAATTGCATCTCCCCAAATGATTCAGGGATGCTGGAGGGGGGCTGATGATTCCCTGATATTTAGGAAGTGCACCAGGCTTTCACACACATGCACTTCCTCAATGTTTTAGCAGTGATTTACCAGCACCTATCCCAAGGTAAATGCTGGTCTGAAAATCTTTCTAGATCCCTTTCACATGTAATCTTGTTAAGCTAGGTGTCCATCATTCTATATCTATGCATTTCATTTTTTCTACCTAAGTTCAGTATCTTACATTTCTCCCTGTTGAAGTTATTTTTTTAGTTTGGCTCTGCTTTCCAATCTATTAAGGTCATTTTGAATTTTGATCCTGTCTCCTGGGCTATTACCTACTCCTCCTAATTTGGTGTCATTTGCAAATTTGATAAGCATGTCTTCTATTCTTTCATTCATTTCATTGATGAACAGCACTGGGCCCAGGTCAGAACCCTATGGCACCCCACTGGTCACTTCTCTCCAAGAAGAGGTGCCATTGTTGAGCACCCTTTGGGTTTGGCCAGTCAACCAATTACAAATCCACCAAACAGTTGTATTGTCTAGCCCACATTTTACTAGCTTGTTTACAAACTTATTATTGTTTGTATTTTAGATATACTTATAAAATGTGTTTGTGTTTATGTTTAATGAAAAAGATAGATAAGAAAACAAAGAATTCAAAGTCACAGCCATGTTAGTTTGGAAAATCAGTATGCAATTGGATTTTGTAGCACCTTTGAGACTAAATGAAAGAAATAAGCCGGTAGCATGAGGTTTTTTTAGACTTGTCTCTACTTGCCTCAGATGCATGAGTTAGTTTTAAGCGTAACTATAATGATATCTACGTTGTGGGTCTTGGAAGTATAACTATAACTTATTACCTTTTATGGAATTATCCAAACCTAGGACTGGAGTCTAACTACAGTCAGCCATCTTAAAAGTACAGTAGCAACTATTATTACTGGAGCATTCTTTTCATGGGCAGCTGACAGCCTCTTTTACATTCGTGAGTCTTCATTCACCACACAGTACAAGCAATTCTTAGACAATTGCCTGAGAAAATTTCCATACCTCATAACCTCTGTAATGTCCAATGTTGTGTTGCCGTGTTGACACTACATTCCAAATTTTATTCCATAGCAGAGGGTTTTTTTATTTTATAAAAGGAGATCGGGTGTTGTTAATTAAGCATATTTCCATTAATTCCCAGAATCTCCCAAACGCACCTTTGTTGCCAGGTTTGAGTTTTTCTGGCTTCACAGAATTTTGGCTTTTGTGTCCTGCAATGCATAAGTCACAGGAGTTTGGCAAAAGTGACAACCACTGGACCCAGGAGCTTCTAAGCTATAAGCCACTGAATTTTGACTTGTTCATTATCCAGGCATGGTTTCCTGGAGGAGAAAAATAAAGGCATTAAATCCCACTGGTAAGCCAACAGCTGTAGGAGAACACGTTGTTGGCCATTAAATTGCTGAAGAACTGAGCTAGCTGGCTCAGCCTCTGTGCTGTCATAGTTCAAGCTACCTTAATTATGCTTCTTCGAGAAGTGAATCCAGTAATTATATAGTCTCACCAACGGGGCAGCTGTAATTACCTCCTTTATAAACGGGTACACTGAAGAAAATATGAGAAATGAAAATAGCTTTGCAGCAACAATCTTATGCAAGTTTACTTGCATGTAAGCATCCACTGTATCCAATGGGCCTTATCTCACAGCACATACATTTATGACTCCAGTCTTGTCCCACTGATGATTTGTTTTCAAATAGTTCTTACTCCTTAACATCAGTAAACATCAAGTTTTAAATCCAGTTTTTAGTTCTGGTTAGAAAGCACCATTGGATTAATGAGGTTTTCAGGGTCTAAATACCTTAAAGGCACATCAGATCCCATCTGATCTTGGAAGCTAAGCAGAGTCATCCCTAATTAGTACTTGGATGTTTCAGAGAAAGAAACTGGCCAAAACACCTCTGAGTATTCTTTGCCTAAGAAAGACTCTATGAAATGAGTTGACAGGTGACTTGACAGCACACACACACATACATGTTCATTTTTGATTTACCATTAAAGAATTGATAAAATAGAGCATGGACTAGCAAGTAGATTTAGACCTACAACTTTTAACATTATATTTATGTTTTTTACTGTAACCTTGTCTTTGCTTGAAAATTCAGGGTATGTTGCGGAGATGGACATAGACTTGATCTTCTGAGCATGAAAAGTTTCCCTCAACCAGCAGAAGAGATCAAAATACATCACAAGGTCCTGATGGAGAAAGGAGCAGGAAGACCCACAGTTGTGATGAGTCCTTGGCAATCCCAGAGCCACCTCTTGCAGTGCTCTGGAGAAAGACCATCTGTCCTCCAGAGGAGCTTTTCAGAGGTCACAGAGAGCTCAAGGGGAAATTGCTTTGCCCTGTATGTTCACAGGGAGAGACCTATGGGTGGAACTCTGCCCACAGTCATCACATACCTAAAAAATAACCAGAATATGACATTTTAAACAAACAGTGTAAAAGCACAGATACCAGTGTGGCAGGTCATCAAGTACTCATTTGTCCCAGTGTTTTCAATGATGACCAAAGTCTACAAATATTCCTCCTCCTTCTCTTTTCTACTATTTTAAAAATAATAGTTTCTGGAACCTCCCATCCATGGCCACTGACAAAAACCCCACTAACCTTTCCAATTTCCAGTGATCACTTATTTAACTTTTGAGTTACAATTAAAGGTGTAGATTTACTGATCAATACCTTTGACTCTGGTGGTAATGTTTATTTTTAATGTATTTAGTGAACATTTTGTTTTAAATGGCTGTAAATACGTCAATTTAAATACGAAAATATTTATTGGAAATATGGCCAATACGCAGGGCTTACCTGGTAACCAGTGAAATTGTTGTTGATATAGACACTAGTCTCAGTACCAATCTACCTCCACTGCTGTGTTACCTGCATCCTCCGCACATCATTCTTGTGCCTTCCATCCACACAGACCAATCATTACTATGATAATGGTGCCTGAAGTTTCAGTGTTACTCAAGAACTGCAGCTGATTGGCACTTGAAAGACCAAAGGAAAACACTGGTCCATAGAAACTAGGGCGTGTTACAGACACGCCTAAAGTCCGTACTAGGGTTAGGAAGGGGCGTAGTAGGGTTGAGAAGGGGTGTCACTTCCTGATGCCCCTCAACACTAGTACGGACCAAGTCCGTACAAAATGGCGGTGCCCGTCCACACGGGGGCTGCCATTTTGACGTCGCGGATGCATACCATCTGGATGTCACGCAGCGGAAGTGACGCCGTGAGTGTGTGACTAGTGCCTCGCGGCGCCACTTCTGGGCAGCAGAAAGAAGCACCACTTCTTTTCGGCTGCGTCCGGGAACCACGCAGTTTGGCCGCTGCGGTTTCCGGACACAGCAACCGGTGGCAGCGGCAGACCGCCCATTTTGGGTGGCCTGTAACTCGCCTAAGTTGCAAGGGATCTCAGGAGTTGAACACTTGATTTTTTTTTTAATGTGCCAAACCACCATCAAATGGCCCCTAGAGAATGTGAGGGTTTTTTCACCACAGTCTCACACCCACAACCCATCTTAGGCCATTCCTAGGCCTAAAATGGCCCAGCGAATCAAAAATATTTGAAATGTCCTATGCCACCTTGCGGAAATTTTAGGGCATAAATATTTTTATATTGTTTTGTACAAATACCCAAGGCTATTTTGCACAAATGATTTCCCCCCCAAAGAGCTTCCAAGGACAGGGGGAGTTATTGTGGTAGTTGATCATATTTAACCTAGTGGGGTGTTTCAATATTTTGAGACAACTTTCCTTAGTGAGGGCAATCACAGAATTGGAAAGGCCCCAAAGGACCATCTAATTCAATCTCTGACATGCAGAAATACACGACTAAAGCACTCCTGAAAGATACCCACCAAACCTCTGTTTAAAGGCCTTCAAGGATGGTGAGTTCATCTCCCTCTGAGGCAGTCTATTTCACTATCAAACAGCCTTTGCGATAAATAATTTCTTCCTAATGTTTAGATGGAATCTCTTTTCTTCTCCTGGGTACTCTAAACTGGTGGTTGTCCAAACTTTGGTTTTCCAGATGTTTTTGACTTCAGGAGTTGGTGGCTGTTGGCCAATTTGATTGGAGTTTCTGGGAGTTGAAATCCAAAACACCTGGAGAACCAAAGTTCAGGAATCACTGCTCTAAACTAGCCCACCATCTCAGATGTAGTGGGAGATTTGATCTCATTACCATGGATAAAGTAAGATTCAGTTATCTGATCACTTATCATATGTATGTAGACAAGGGAGGGGAATGTCACCTTGCCCTTTGCCTCAAGCAGGAAAATTTTGTTAACTAGCCCCACTGAAAAGCAAAATCCAAGTTCATTAATACATAAATATTATTAGAAGAAAGCTGTACCATACAGAAGAGCAGTGGATGCTGAAGCAACTGGCATCTGCTGAAGCTGAGGAGGGAGATAGGTGGAATAGATCTCAAGCTATTTTCTGTTTGAGGCTGGAAAAGTACCAATAAACACAAAAGGAAAGGTCAGCCTGCAGCTTTCCGTTTCCCCCTTTTGGTCTGCTAGACAGGCGAACAAAGTTCAGTGGAGAGAATCTGGAAGGCATTATGCAGAGAAAGATGAAAGAGAGGATAGACAGGGGAAAGGGCTGAAAACTATATTTCAGAAATGGGGAGAAAAGTGATAAAATAAATGGGTCAAAGTAGCACCTGCAGAGAAATCTTTGGACTGATGGAGGAGAGGGGAGATCAAAAGAATGGAAAGCCAATTAATCAATCAAAGGAGAAGATAACCAGTTTTGAGATACTGGACAGTGGAAAGGAGCCTCCCTTTGAAAGAGCAACCAGGTGAGAGGGATGAGAAGAGGAGAGCATGGCAGAACGGAGAGGAGTTATGTAAGTTTTGCATCTTCCACCAATGCCACAGTTAACATGACAGGTCATTTCCTCCTAAGTCTTTGTTTCTGATCTAAAAATCATCCCTGTTTGGCCTTTCCTAAACTTAACCAGATTCCTGCCAATTACACTTCTCCTGGCTCCCTTCCAGCCTGAATTATAAGATATCACAATTAGCATAGTAGATGTGTTCATGGACATTACTTTTTTAACAGAATTTTCCTAGCACAGCCAAAAGCATAGAGATAGGTTCCCACATAACACAAAAAAGAAGAACAGGTCAACATGCTACAGCAAACTTTTCAATGCAGAACTAACCATATTGCCAGTACTGGCAGGATACCAAGTTCAGAAATCCAGGCTTCAGTTGGTAAAACTCAGAAAACCTTTAAGAAACTACAGATCCAGTCCAGAGACTTTCATTGTTTGAACTGAATAATGAGCGTTAACATTGCCTAATTAAACTGTGTACAGTTTCAAATGCATGTCAGGCTGAATTCTTATTTATTACATTTTATAAACACATTTAGTCCCACTCAATATGATACTATGCCTTCATAGTTCTTACAGCAAGGTTCTCCCACAGAAATGACATTGAATGTCTTGACTCAAAATCATCTCCCTTCCGTTAGTAACTCGGCACCTGAAGTGAGATCGCCGTGTCTCAGCAATGCCATTATCCACTGCATAACTCATTACATCAAATGCTAACATATTATAACATGCAAGGTGCACATGCAATTCCTAACACGTATGCTTAGGTTAAATGAAACAACCAGGTCAGGCAAACATTCCATATGTCAACAAAGGCCTCTTGAACCTTTTAAAAAACACTTGAAGCCTCCACTTTCCATATGATCTCCATTTCAGTGGCCAAATATACAGTGCTTTGTTTGGTTTTTTAACTTGCTGGGGGTAGCTCATGAAGATTATCTCTGTTGTTATCTGCTCACAAATTGACCTCAACTCATGGTGGCCCTGTGCATGAGACATCTCCAAGCCCCCACTGCTCCTCCACTGTTCTGCTAAGGTCTTGTAGATTCAGGCCTGTAACCCCTCTGATTGAGCCTATCCATCTGGCATGCAGTCTTCCTCTCTTTTTGCTGCCTTCTCCCTTTCCTAGCATTATTGTCTTTTCCAGTGATTCATGCCTTCTCATGTTGTGATCAAAGTACGACAGTCTCAGTTTAATCAGCTTGGCTTCCAGAGAGAGTTCAGGCTTGATCTGTTCAAAGACCCATTTGTTTGTCTTTTTGTCCATGGTATCCTCAGCACTCTTCTCCAGCACCACATCTCAAATTGGTTGATTTTCTACTTGGCTGCTTCCTTTACTGTCCAGCTCTCACACCTGTATATGGTGATGGCAAATACAATAGCTTGCGGATGAGTCTAACTTTAGTGCTCAGTTGTATGTCTTTACTCTTTAGGATCTTGTTTAGTTCTTTCATCACTGCCCTTCCCGTTCCTAGTCTTCTAATGTCTTGACTGCAGTATATTTTTTGATCAATGTTTGGGAATTGATCTTCAGCCATTTCAATTTCCTCACTGAAGAATCTGCACTCACCCTTTCTCTCTCATTTGCTGTTCAGACATGCACATAAGGGATGTGGGAGGCAACTGCTGCTTACCTTACCTGTTGTAGGAAGTTACACATGGCTACAGTAGGATCTGCTAGAGAAGAATCCCAGTCTGTTAAGCTTTAGTATGTTACTACAGACATGGTTCTGCAAATGAACACCAAAAGTATGTGTTTCTCCAGCCTTCCTTCATCGTCCCCCCAATGTATAGCCTCTGGCATTTCACAGATGAAAACCAAGATTTATGTGGTCAAGCAACATCAGATTGCAAAACTTATTAACAAGAAACAACACAAAAATTACAATTCAAAGACATTGCTGAGTTAGGACCTTATCAGACACCTCCCCCCCCCTGTTATGGGCACGAGAAGGGGATGCTCAGGGCTGTGCGAGTCTGAGAAAAAACACATTTTACTGCAGCTCAAAATGTCCTCAAAATGGCCCTATTCCATCGCCCAGTGCCAAGCCGGTCCCATTTAGGACTGAGGAACATCCTTTGCTTCGGTCGGAAGACTTCCGACAGAAGCAAAGGATGCATCTCAGCCCTGAATGGGAATGGCTTGGTGCCAGGCGATGGAATGGGGTCATTTTGAGGACACTTTGAGGTGTGATAAAATGCGCTTTTTCTCAGACTCGTGTGACCCTGAGTGTCCCCTTCCTGTGCCCATAATGGGGAAAAATGTGTCTGATAAGGTTCTGAGTCTGGAAAACCAGCATGCAAAGGGATCTTGTAGCACACCTTTGAGACTAATTGAAAGAAAGAAGTTGGTGGCATGAGCTTGACTCTGTCTCCTCAGATGCATGTTTGGAATGGACAATCCAGAGACAGATCTATATACTGTAAGCTGTTTGTGTGTGAGAAGGTCAATTTAAATTCAAAACCTTGTGAGTAGGAAGATGAGGTGACAAGTTCAGTTTTAATGATTGTCTCATTGGGGACAAAGGCAGGAGGAAGACTGTTTCATAAAGTCAGGGAAAGTAGATAATCATATGAATTAGTATTGGAATGTAGTGTGGGAAACAGAGAAGGATGTGTGATGAATTGGTCAAGGATGCCCTCATGACAATGTGGGTTAGATAGTATTAAAATGTGTATAGTGCGCCAGGAAACCATTATCTCTGCTCAACCCATTGCTGATGGATACATTCCAGTTCTACTGTTTCTCTTTCCAATCTTCCTTGGTAGTTTTTTTGTTCAAAGACCACTGTTCTGAGGTCTGAGGTGGAATGCCCAGGGAGACTGAAGTGTTCTTTAACCAGTTTTTGTGTATTTCCATCTCTAATGTCTGATTTATGTCTATTTATCTTCTGGCACAGGGCCTGGCCTGGCCTCTTTGCCCAGAGCTGAAGGGAACTGCTTTTGTGTTGTTCCTGACTTATGGCAATCCTATATCAGGGGTTTCTTGGCAAGATTTGTTCACTATGACCAAAACTTTTTTTAAAAAAGGTCATAGAAGTACAGTGGGCCTTTTGTATCTGTTGGGTTTTGGTTCCGGGATCACCTGTGGATACCAAAATTCATAGGTGCATAAGTCCCATTATATAGGTGACCCTCCTCCATATGAATGGATTCTGCATCCATAGATTCAACCGTACATGGGTTGAAAATATTAACTTAAATATTAACACTCTCCCTCCCCCACAAAACCTTGATTTTGCCATTTTATATAAGGGATGCAGTTTACTATGCCATTTCTATTTAATGTGACTTGAGCATCCATGGATTTGGGCATTCATAGGCGGTCCTAGAACCAAACCCCAGTGGATGTCAAGTAGCATAGTAAAATGGTGTCATTTATATAAAATGGCAAAATCAAGGTTGTCTTTTTGTATTGAAGGGGGATATTTTCAAACTATGGAGGGTTGAATCTGTGGATGCAGAATCCTTGGCTATGGAGGCCCTGTATCTTTGTTCAGAGGGAGCTTGCTTTTGCCTTTGCCTTCCTCTAAGGCTGAGAGAGAGTGATTTGGCCAAGATCACCTGGTGGGTTTCCATAGCTGAAAGGGGATTTGACTCCTGGTCTCCAGAGCTGGTTCTTGTACATATATATTTATTTTAAAAATAGTTTTAAATAAATAATAAATAATAAAACTTTTATTTGTATCCTGCATTTCTGTAACTAGACAATCAAAGCGGCTCACAACATATTAAAATCCACATTTACAACATTATGTCCCAAATCCCCCCCCCCTTAAAACAGGATTAAACATGTACAATTAAAATATCTATTAAACACACACACACACACCGAGGACAGAGCAGTGGGCTAATCCATGATGTGGGGACAGTCATTCTGTGGCCGGGCACTTTTATTCAGGAAAGGCCTGCCGGAAGAGATCCGTCTTGACAGCTTTTTTAAAGCTGTCTAAGCTGGCAGTTTGACGGATCTCGTCTGGCAGACCTTTCCATAGTTTGGGAGCAATTGCAGAGAAGGCCCTCTGGGAGGTAGCAGTTAGTCTGGTTTTTCAAGGCTGCAATAGATTCCTCCCAGAGGACCTGAGGGTGCAGGGCAGATTATATGGAAGCAGGCGATCCCTCAAATAGGTTGGACCCAAGCCATGTAGGGCTTTAAAGGTTATAACCAACACCTTGCACTGTGCCCGGAAACTAATAGGCAGCCAGTGAATAAATTTTAGAATGGGTGTTATTCGTTAGAGAAAATAACTTTTCTCTAACAAATGGAAAGAAAAATAATTATATATAGGTGGAAAAGTATCTTAATGACTTAGGTTAAGTCTGCAGGGGCAAGGTAGAGAAAGGAAAGAAAAATAGAAGACTACTTGAGTCTATGTATTTAGGATTTCCAAATAGAGATTGTATAAAGCATCTCTAATTATAAGGCTGGAAAGTACAAGAGATGGGGGCCATCCAGTCACCTAGACAACCAGACCTGGGGTATGTTGGCTGATGTAAAAGATTAAGGTCTGAAAATTGGGCTCTTGCTGAGGTGGAGAATGCTAGATGGAAGCTACGTGTGAGATATTTGTTACCGTTAAGGTTCTTTCATTGAATAAGTGTTGCATAAAGGTTAAAAGAAGACGCCAACTCAGAGTGCCCTGCAGGTGCCATGTCAGTGGTTGGCTACCGAGGAGGACAAAATAAGCAGTAATGTAAAACTCTGCTGAGATCCGAGAGAACAGATTATGGGGTTTTGCTCATGGATAATCAGCAAATCTGAAGTGAACTCAAATGCAGCTATAGCAGAACTGATTAGCCAAGAGTCCTGAGGGTCTTGTGCTCACCACTGGTGGCTAAAGGGTCACCTGAAAGCTCTGAAATGGCAGGGAAATGCCCCCAGTGCCAGGTGTGTGCGGCTCTGGTCTTGGTGGTCAGAAGAGGGAAAAGAGAGAGACAGAGAAAAAACAAAACAAAAAAAGGAGATTAAAGTGGAAAAATAAAGTTGTAACAGTTGTTCACTTGTGTGACCTGGTACATATGTTGCAGTTGTTACTGGCATAGTTTGGTCCCACATACACTCCTAAAGAAGTTATGTCTGGGGTGACCAGATGTCATAACTGCAAAAGAGGATAAGGCATCTCAAAATGTAGCACATTCAGGAAAATTTAGGCCATTACAAAATAAAAGCTAAAACCACTCATATAAATTCACTTCATACAGTTTATTTACAGCTTTATTACATATACCGTATTTTATTTTGTACTCAGTCGTATTTTTCGGATTAACTTATCTTCATTAAAATGCCTTGTTGGCTTGCAGTGTACTTATAGAACTCTGAAGAAGGCAAATGCAACCTTGTACATTACTAGCAACAAAATCTTGGCTGAATCTACATTTAAATTTCTCCTTTCATTTGTCCGTTGTGCTGAAATTAAAGTAAAAACCCTTTCAGTGTTTGCATGGTGTTCTCAAGCAGGCCATTGCCTAATCCCTTTGCTGTCCTTTTCTCCTTCAAGAAACAAATTCTTTGGGGGCATGTCTTGTCTCTTGCTGCTTTTAGGAAAAAAGAACTTTAGAAGGTTTCATGCTTTCCCACTATTTGCAGTAAGGACAGGATGCCAAGTAGATGAATTTCTTGAAGGAGAACAGCAAAAGTGATGCCACTCAATTGACTTTATAGTCATGCTCAGAAAGGAGGACATTTTGGAATTCCTATCACAGAAGGTTGAAATGTAAGACATGTCCTGGAAAGGGAGGACATCTGGTCACCCTGGTTATGACAAATTGTTTAACTTGTTCTCCTTCTTGTGGATTCATATAGGTCACTGCAGAAATAATCCAGTTTGAGACCGCCTCAACTGCCCTGTCTCAATGCGAGGAAATTCTGGAACTGTAGTTTTGTGAGATATTGAGCCTTCTCTGTCAGAGAGCTCAGGTGCCACAATAAACTGGATTTGTCACAATTCTCTAGCACTGAGTCAGAGCAGTTAAAGCAATCTCAAACTGGATTATTTCTACAGTGTGTTTTGGACCATAGACTATCTTTTCATTGGAGGTCCTATGTCCAAATGTTGGTGTTTGGGGAGCGTGGTCCTAATTTTTTAGCCACCTCTAACAAGCAGAGCTACTACTCTTGCTCATGCAGTGCCATCTTTGGATACAATGTACAGTGGGCCCTTGGTGTCCACTGGGATTTGGTTCCAGGACCCCTGTGGATGCCAAAATCTGTGGATGCTCACGTCCCATTGAAAACAATGGTATGCTAAAATGGTATCTCATATAAAATGGCAAAATCAAGGTTTGCTTTTTGTAATTTATGCATATTTTAAAAACAGTTTCAAGCTGTGGATGTTTGAATCCATGGATAAAAAACATCCATGGAGGGCTGACTGTACTTGTGATTAACCTTATAGGCTGTGCTCTTTGGTCTGCCACTAAAATTGAATAGATTGACAGGTGCCAGGGACAAAATCTTTTCAATGGTAGCCCTGCATCTGTGGAAGCTGTAGTCCCAAGAAATTTGTCAGCTTTCTTCTCTTGCAATCCTCAAAAGCTGTTTGTATTCTTCCAAAACTTTCTTTATTTCTATTTCACTACTGTCACCCTTTACATTTTTATCTGAAGCAATTGCTTTAATGGCATTGTTCTACTGCATCATTTAAAAACTTAAAAAAAAAAAAACTTCTGTAAACAGCCTTGTGAGATTTTCCTTTAAAAGCCAGCCTCTAGCTAACTTAAACAATACATTCACAGACTCTTTTCTCAGACCTTTAAATGAATGTGTGTAGTCTCCAGCTGTTGCTGCATTCTTCCCCGCACCATGCACTCATTCTTCTCACAAGTGTCACCTGCAGATCTCTCAACTCTCCTCCACTTTACAAATATCGTTTCATTTGCTGGAAGCAATTCTCACTTGTCGCATGTGACCTGGTGCGTGCCTACATAGAAGCCTACTTTAAAGGAAATGTTTGCATGGAGTGGATCAGATACAGCCCCATCCCTTCAAATAAGACATCTGGAACCCCAGCTGCTAGTAACTGCAAACCATTTACCTGCAATCTATTGAGCTAAATCTCTTGTAGCAACATGACTGCTGTTGGGTATTCATCTATGCTGTGTTTATGTGAAATTGGTGCTTCTGCTTTTCAGATGCTGATTATAATGTAAATTGTGTTGCAGCTGGAACTGTGATGCAGTGCTAGAATTTGTTTTTATTATTATTATTTTTTTTAAAAAGGCCTCTCAGACAGAAAAAATGGATGCTACATTCTATCAGTCAATGCTATTTTTCCTCCTCTAACAAGAGTGTTTATTATGCGAGAGCTAAAACACAAAGGTGAAACAAATGAACTGAGATACTAAATTGTTTGAGTGAGCTGATTCCACCTCCCACGCCCAATGCTACAGCTATTCATGATGCTACAATACCATTGTAATTCTGTTTAAAGGTGTACTCATAGTGTGTTCTCCAGAGCTCATTATTTATTACTATAAATATTTCCTGTCCAAGAAACACGACGACTGAGCTTTCATGGTACAATTTTTCAAAATCATTACATTATATATATTTTTAAAAGGGAGACCTTCTTTGTTTATTTCCCACTTACCCAAACCAAAGAAAATAATTTATCTCCGTTTAATTCATTAGCTGGTGCGCTATTCATTTGGAATTTCTTGGCGTAGACACTGTAATAGCTTTTAAAACTAAACGTTAGTTGTAGGGGTGACGGTTGCAGCTTGGCTCTTGTTGCCATCCTTTCATCATCTGAGTGCCAGCTTTCATCCTTTTTTTTTTTTAAAAAAAAAATCTTTTCATAATATGGGAATATATACATCTGAATCTCAATGCGGTCTGGAACTGCATGTTAATTAGTATCATAGTTGCTTTTTGGGAACAGCAGGTTTAATTCCCTGTTAAGAAAAATGGCAAAGGAAGCAGGGGCTACAGAAATGATGGAGAAACTCCTAATCCATCTTTTGCACATTTGTGCTGTGTTCAGCCCACATCTTGCAAAATCGACTGTATTGGACTACAGTATTCAAAATCCTTCAGCTAGCATAGCTTGTGGCATTGCTAAGTGGGAGATTCTGGGAGTTGTAACTTTGTGAACTCTGATTCAGACTGTTGTAAGACTTCGGTGGCTTACAGCCAGAAAGCAAAACAGGGAAAAATTACTGGCTGTCAAGAAAGCTTGATATATTATAGACCCCCGGGAAGACAATAATTAACCTGTTAACCAGAGGTTTCTTAGAACGGAATATAGATATATAGATAGGTTACCAGGTCTCAGGGTGCTGACTTGAAGTCAAAGGGAATTATTATGTTTTGTGAAGTAGAGATATAGATCTCTGGGCAAGTGATGATAGAGAAGGAAAAAGTTCAGATTTTTGGGTGTGAGGTGGTTAAAATAATCACGACAGCAACATCTTACCCACCCCCAATGGCATCAGTAAGGGCCATAGCGCTGCCAGCAAGTAGATAGCAGGCCGAGTTCACCTGAGGCACAATGGTTTTCTGCACATAGTCTTTATCCCTTCTGTTTAAATTATTGCAGTTATAGAGTGGTTCAAAAAGAGTGGTGCAAAAGTAAAGCTGTTCTTATTCGGTTTTGCACCATTTCTTTTGAATATGTACTTTATATATACTTTATATATTATGTATTAATATATACAAAATTGTTGTTGCTGTATGCCTCCAAGTCATTTTTGATTTACGGTGACCCTAAGGCAGGATTATTCACAGGGGTTTTGCCATTGCTACCCTGCGGCTGAGAGAGTGCCACCCAGTAGGTTTTTATGTTTGAGCAGACATTCGAACCCTGGTCTCTCAGAGTTGCAGTTCAACACTCAAACCGCTACACCACCTCATAACATATTATATATAAATATGTACTTTCTAAAGGAGCCAGTGTGACATAGTGGTTTGAGCATATGACTCTGGAGACCAGGTTTCGATGGCTGGACCATGGAAATCATGGAAACCATTGGGCAAGTCACACACTCTCAACCTCAGAAACCCCCTGACACATTCATCTTAGGGTCACTATAATTTGGGAATGACCTGAAGTCACCCAACAAAAACAACAACTACAGTTGTTGTTGTTTTTGTTAGGTGACTTCAAGTCATTCCATATATATATATATATATAAATGTAAGTTAATGTAACCCTTATGAATTATGATCTGGATGAAGAAACTCCCCCAAAGAGGCTGTTCCTTCTCGTTATGTTCAGAAAAAGTGGCAAATGCAGGAAAGGAGAGGAAATGCAATTGCAGGGATAAGGATTAGGCCTCTTTCACTTTGAATAAAGTTGTAGGATTTTCGTTTTATGTTTTAAGCAAGTGACAAAGGGATAAATTCCTTTTAGTGTAGTTTCTATTACATGTTTCCCACTTATTTTGTATCTCTTATTTAAGGCTTTAAGATTTGCCTCCAAGGCTGCTATGTTAGTGAGCAGCCAATACCGTTCTGCAACAGTTTTTGTGGGTTTTTCGGGCTATGTGGCTGTGTTCTGGAAGAGTTTACTCCTGACGTTTCACCAGCATCTGTGGCTGGCATCTTCAGAGAAGTGCTGGTGAAACGTCAGGAATAAACTCTTCCAGAACAGGGCCACATAGCCCCCCAAACCCACAAAAACTATGGATGCCAACTGTGAAGGCCTTCATCTTCACATTGTTCTACAGTACATGGAACATTGGGGACATTGGTATGAATTGAATTTAATATATAATTTGTTGTATTTTTGTTTTGAAAAATATTTATATGTGTCCTAAGAAAACTCAGAAAGAGGTACATTGGCATATTTAGTTTTACACAAGCCTGTGCCCAATTTTGTGTTCTTATTTTCCTGAGTGTTTCAGATTGTCTCCATATTGGCCAACTAGCAAGTACAGTGACTAAGTAATGCGACACCCACCCACCCATCCACCCCCCTTTTTTTGTTTGGAGGTTTAAAATTTACAGTTATTAATTTTCATTTATTAGTGGCATTTATACTTCATCTTTCCCTCAGGGTACTCAAGGTAATTAATTGAAATTGTAAACACATAACAAGGCAATAACAATTTTTTTAGTGTTAAAATGCTTTGTATCTATCTATCTATCTATCTATCTGGTTACCTGCCCCAGGAGAAGAAAGATGAGATGCAAACATGTTCTAAACATTTGGGTCATACCAGATTTTCTAGAAACCATATCAAAAAGCTTTTGTTGCTATCATGGCAATTTGCATTCTATTGCATGTTGCTTTTAATTTAACATTTGAATTGTTGTACCTTGTGAGAGCCTGTTTGAGCATTGGACCATGTCTCTGGAGACTAGGGTTCAAATCCTGGCTCAGCCATGGAAATCCACTTGGTGACCTTGAACAAATCACACTCTCTCAATCTCAGAGGATGGCAGTGTCAACCCCCCTCTGAAGAAACCTGCCAAGACAACCTTGTGATAGGGTTTTTGCTTTGCATTGCCTTCCCCTGAGGCTGAAAGTATATGACTTGCCTAAGGTGGGTTTCATGGCCGAGCTGGGAATCGAACTCTGATCTCCAAAGTCGTAGTCATAATGCTATTCCATACTGGCTCCCCTGCAGAGTTATAGCAAATCCCATATTTGTTTTTAGTGAGCTAAGGAGAAAAATACAATGAAAACAGACAACCATAAATAAAAAAACATAAAACGGATTTTGCAATTTAAATTCAGTTTGCAGTAATTGAAGTAATCTGAGAATGAAGGGAGAAAGTGGAAAAAGGAGAGTAAACCCACAAAAAACTATGGATGATGGCCATGAAAGCCTTTGACTTCACATTGAAAATGGGGACATTTTAAAAGCAGCTGGAAATGCAACAACAGTGAATTAATTGGGACTGTCCTTGCCACTCCAGGACATTCCAAGGGTATGAAACTGCTAACTGTTGATAAGTCTAATTTCAAGATCTAAACTCCTTTTGAACAGAAGGCTGTAAATTAGGACACATTGCCATCCCACTATGAACACAAGTTGCTTAACACAGCGGTGTTTCCAAAATCAGATCCCATTGTGTCCACACATGCCTCCCAAGAGGCTTCTGATAGTGAAAATGGCATTGCATTAGGCATTTGAACAGTTTGCTCAGTATATCTGCACATGAATAAAATAGGAATTCTGGAAAAGAGCATGCATTTTTCTTTTCTGACGATGCACATCATTTCACAGCAGGTACCACCTGAGACCAGTCATTGCTTCCTGAGTGGGAGAGATTATGGTGCCAACCAGCTTTTGAGATGTCGCTTACCAGCTGTGAGACTTGTGAGTACATTTATTAAAAAATAATTAACATTCTTTAAAAAAAAAGCTTCATCCTGATTAATTGAGGGCACATTTTAAATCATGTTAATTGTTTAATCTAATTTTCCAAATAATGGTGCCCAAATGAATATTAAGTCATAAGAATGATTATCCTGTGGAAATTTCAGAAAGGATGTCTTTGTCTATAGCCAAGTTGTGGTAGATTATTTACACGCACAGAGAGAGACACACAGCTCTCCCCACCCTATTCTTTTACCTGTTACTTCAGGTGGCTGTCATGTTTCTATAGAGCCTGGCACTTCACAACAATGTTTTGCAGTTTAGGTCATTGTGTTCCACAAATAAACGGTTGGCGGTTACCATAGGGATAAAAAGGACTTAAGAGTCAGTACCATATTAAAAACAAAAACAAACCCCAACCCCTTGTTTTGGCATGTGTCTACAGTGGAGTATTCACAGTGGATTGTGGTGCTTCATTTCAGGAATAATAGAGGGGTCAAGGACCAGCTTATTCCCTTCTTCTTCCATGGTGTGTTGAGTGGGCAATGAAAATCCACCAGCTGCCATAGCGATGAAAAGATATATTTTTTACAGATTTAAAATATTGCTGTGAAATACATATAGCACCAAGCATCATGGTATTCCAAAGCACTTCTTTTATTTTAATTTTGGTTATCCCATGCCTTTCTTTCAAGGCACCTTTTATAGCTTTTTGTGGTTAAAAGGACTCATGAGATAAGCTGCTCATGCAGAACAGTTTGCACATCACAACATTGTTGGGGCAATAAAATAATATCATTCTTAGGAGTTTATCACACAGGAGGTAAGAACCCAAATCCTGTGGATAATCAGGGTTTAAACTCAGCAATATCCCACAAGAACGGGATTGTTTTCAGACAATGTTGCATGACTTGGGCATTAACGTGACATTAACCCATGCAGAAAGCTGCAAAATCGCGCCATTTGTTAACTTTAGGAAAATCATGCTACTGTTCACAGCACATGAGCTTTTGAGTTACACAGAACATTGTCTCATCTTAGCTGTTCAAAATTATATATTTAAAATGTTGGGATGTTCCATGGTCAGAGTATAGGATTGAGTTTGTTTCAGCCTCAAATGTTAATGCAAGGAGAGTGAACTACATCCAAAGGTGCTAAAGGAACTTGTAGAAGTAATCTTAGAGTCTCTGTCTTTGAGAATTATTGGCAAACAGGTGAGATTCAAAGGGTATTGAGGTGAGCCAATGATTTTCCCATTTTCAAAAAGGGAGGAAAATAGGAGGTGGACAACAAGTGATCGGTTGGTTTAATGTTGATACCAGGAATGGTGTTGCAATAAATAATTAAACAGTCAGTCTTTGAGTGCTTAGAAAAGAACAAGTAGGTTGGTATGACCAGCATGGGTTCAGAAAAACATACTAATCATATTTGTCTCTTTCAACTCTCTCTCTTTCTCTCCCTCTTTTGAAAAAGTTACAGTCTTGGTAGATCTGAGGAATGCTGTGAAGATAGTGTATCTTGATTTTAGGAGGATTTTCTGCAAGATCCACCATGATATGTTTGGTTCCAGGATTCACCATAGATGCCAAAATCTGTAGATGATCAGGTCCCATTAAATACAATGGCATCTAAATGTATAATGTATAAAGTGGCAAAATTAAGGTTTGTTTTTGGAGTTTATATATATAACCAGTAGGCTCTTCTTATCTGCAGGCTTGCCATCCACATATCTGAGCTTCTGCAGACAGCAAGCCTCGTTGTTTTTAACGGAGGCTCCAGGGGCCATGCTCACATTGTGCTGCCATAGAAAACAATGGGATTTGAGGTCCAAGTTTTTTGTTATCCAAACCATGTATGGTTAAATCTGTGGATAAAGAATCAGTGGATACAGAAGGCTGACAGCATTTAAAAGCAATTCAGGAATGGTAGAAATAATTACGGTATGTTCAGGTATCTATGTGACCTGCTTGTTAGCTATGACTGAGTGGTGAGTTTTATGTATAGGAAATCTTACTGTAGTCATACCTTCAAGGAGGGCCCAACGAGGAAGGCAGCTAGGTTGATCCACATTCAGAACAAACTGGTTCTAGAAGTTTTCATCAGGAACCGATGAAGGTTCTTAATGGTCCATTGCAGACCTAGCCATTCTTAAACCCCTTGTGTATTAGCAATGGTAGCTCATTACTATGCTGGTGCTGAGAAAATCCAGTGCACCAGTTAGATTTGATGGTGCTGCCCCATCAATCAAAAAGCCCCAGAGTCTTGGCCCTGCAAGCTCAGTCACTACACCAAAGGTTCTTTGCAGCTAATTCATTTTAAAAATCAGATAGTTTTATGCGTAATGACTGCATCTCTTAGGTTGTGCCAGTGCTAATTATTTTCCCTCAGCTAGTACCAGTGTGGAAATTCTCAAGGAAAGCAGGAAATTCTCAAGGAAAGCATCTGCTCCTACTCATGTCTCACTACCACACTATTGGATATAATTTTTGTTGAGATTAGTGAAAGACAAGCAAGGCATAGCTAGGTAAGCTGATTCATGTGACTTGAGGATTGTGTTGGGTACTTGAAATGGGCATATATACTTCAAAATCCTGGGAGCTGTGGGAGTAACTGGGGATCCAAATGTTAGCACCCTAAAAAAAATTATCACAGATTTCTGGTCTTTCTTTCTTTTTTTGTTAAAATTCCCTGCAGTTAAACTACTGCAATTATAACATTTTAGCATCTTCTATTCAGGTATAGCCATTGCCACACACAGGATTAAGCTGTTTGTGTACATACACATATACAAACGTTTAAGGGGAATGCTAATTATGTGAATCAACTAAAAATTACTAGATGGTGCTTTTTTAAAAAACAAACAAGCAAGTTCTCATAAAATGAAAAGCTCAGGTAACGCTTTCAAAAACCGCAAGAACCACCACACTCACACATCAGCCATGGTACTTATCTGTGATCATAGCAAACTGAGAGCAAGAGTGACCACAGTCGACACGACAGGAGTTTCAGCAAACAATGGATAGTTCCGAAACAACTCAATAAGGCATCTTGGAGCAACAGTTGCTAGTCAGTAGACTCAAAACGTAGAAGACTCAAAATGTAGAAGTTTCTTCTTACTTACTTGATCCATTAACTATCTTAAATGGCAAAGACCAGTATCCTTTACTGGCACGTGACTTATGTAACGGTTGGTTATGTGAGTGGTGTCACTTTTTCCAGTGCTTGCACAGGGAAGTAAAGTAGGCAGAAGTAGCAACTGGAGGAAAATACCTTTGGCTCTAACCACCCTATTTTTTGAATGCCTGGCTTTGGGTTGGGAATGTGTGGGGGAATGTTGGGAGTATGGAAACTACAGGAACAGGTGATTGTCCAAAGACATCCCTTCCATTGTGGTTGGGCTCCATGCCCTCCGCCCTCAACCCTGTAAGCCAAGGATTCAAGAAAGAGATGGCTCAGATCCTTCTTTTTTCCACCTCCCTCTCTTTCTTCACTGCCACTGCCATCTTTTTCTTCTTGTCTTTGCCTTCTCCATCAGCATAACTGTACCAGCAGAAGTACAGGATCTTGGGACACATTAAGTATAGGAAACTCTAGACATTAAACATATAGTGTGTTCCAGGAGTATCCCTTGTCAGAACCTCTTGTAACATTGCTGTGGATGCCAGAGTATGAACTTTGGATTGTGCGATGACAATCAAAATGCCTGTTGTAGCAGGGTTGAACTGAAAGTCACACCCTGTGTCTCCCATGGCATTGCATATGAGGCTGGGATGTAACTCTTGTCTTGGTTATATGTGTGCCCTGGGAACCACTGCAATATCTTAAGGTAGCCTGAGGCTCATGTCTCCAATTACAAAATGCAGGGACATTTTGAGGTATTAGTTTGCTGTGCTACTAAGAGAAGTCTTGCATGATGGCTGAAGGGGATGGTGGTGTAGCAGGAAACAAAAACCTTACATGGCCCTAAAGAGGATATCACTGACCAAGGTACCAGATTAAAAACAATAAATCATTCTTTATAGATTTACACTGCACACATTGACAAAGGCTGTTTACCGAAGAAGAAAAAATCAGCAGAAAGGCAAGTGGAAGGCCCCGTTGTGAGCTGATGACCTCCTAAATGAGTGAAAGACCAAGTGAGCATAGGTATCTGGTCAACTGTAGAAACTAATTAAACCGGTGTGAATCAGTTCTTATACTATCACTGTGTACACTAATTTTTGTCTTTTTGCTGGATCTAGAGGATGGAATATTCCACCTGAGGGTGAAGGAAAATAAACTGGACAGCTTTATCAAGAACAGCATTTAAAAGTGTAATTGGGCACTTTCTTTGGCAAAATAACCTCTGATTTCTTTTCTTTTCCTTCAACTTCATTACATTCATTTTGATTTAATGTGCTGATCCAGCTAGGAAGCATCTGTGAATGGAAACAGTCATTGGCCTGAGTGTCCTGAGCTGGAATTTAGTTCAGACATAAAAAAAAATCTGTTGCAAATACCTGGCTTCTGTTTCAGTGGCCAGCATAAACATGTCACATGAGATGGCCCCATTGCCCTTGGCCAGCACATAAATTATTTTGGGGTGGGGGTTTTCATGAAAGGGGAAAGATGAATGTTCATGCTGCACTTACTTAAGGATCCTGCCCATGGAAACCATTATGTGCAGAAGTAATGGCCATTTTAAGTATCTAATTCCAGTCAGGTTTTCTCTAGAAGAGCACATATATACACAGTATTCTGTGTATATATGTGCTCTTCTAGAGAAGCAGGGCTTAGCTGCAGGTATGAGCAGGTGAGTGTGTTCCTATCTGTTCAATCAGATTAGCATTAATAGAATAATTCTAAAGAAAATCAACCTAATGTTTAGCTTCTGTTCCATTTCAGGAATACCCAGTGTGCTTCCCAGAGCTTTTGACTGAACAGCAGAGTCCTATCAGTGCCAGAAACTTGGAGCATTTATTCATCTCATTCCTTGTCTAATGGAAACTTCTCTTGTGCTGCACTTCTCATGATTATGATCAGCTTGCTGCTGGAATCCTATAGTGATCTTTGGACCTCAGTACTAAAATGACTGGTTCTGCTATACCCACTTTCTGTAGAGAGTGTTAGACAGCCATGATGATAGTTGTACTTACTTGGCCTGTTTATTATAAACTTTCTTGACTTTTTCTTTTTTGCGTTTCTATACAGGATGAAATATTTGACTGAGGAAGAATGAAAAATCTGCAGAGCATGTCCATAAAAGTTCGTAATTAGAGATCAGTAGATACGGGATTGGGTTTTCAGTGAAGATACATTGTTTTGTTTAACCTCTACCACAACATTTTGGGGAACCAGTGTAGTATAGTGGTTTGCTTCTTGGACTAAGGCTCTGGGAGACCGGGGTTCAAATCCCCACCCAGTCATGCATGATTTTGGGCATGTCACACTCTTACAGCCTTAGAGGAAGGCAATGGCAAACCCCCTTGCCAAGAAAATCCTGTGATAGGTTTGCCTTAGGGTCGCCATACATTTGAAATGACTTGAAGCCTAACAACACCACTTTTGAAAACTGAAATGGCATTGTTTAAAACATGGCTAAATATTGTCTGAAAACTATGATGTGAGCCCACAGTATGAAATGGAGTTTTAAGATATGTTTAAGGCAGTTTCACTGTCAGAGTTTGTCACAGCAAGATAAATCTTGATTTCACCAGACATTTGGGGTCTTTGCTAGGATTAGGCCAGCAAACCATATTTCTAATCATGATTTGCAAGGTATTGCCCACGCATGTAGATACATGATGCATACAAAATACAAAAACTCCCATAAATAATTAAATTGGTCATCCCTGATTGAAATATCCAAAAGTATCTCTTAGGTAAGAAAGGGGAAACTGATCTAGATAAACCTTCAGTCATTCTCCATTTTCCATGGAGGTTATCAGATGGGGGATGAGAGCAAAGCCCATCCTTAGCCTGTCTGTGACAGCGATTGTGCGAAAGACATTCTCACATGTTGCTCTCATCCTGTCATTAACCTGCCAGTGAAGTGGAATTGTATGAATGGGTTTTTCTGTTACTGCAAAATGAAGGACAAGGATGAGACAATTCCACTTCACTGATGGGACAACGAAAGGATCAGTGCGACGTTATTTGAAAGGCTTTCACATGATCGCTGTCACTCATGGTTCCTGGACAAGATAATGACAAAATCAGACTGACATCGTCTGAAAGTTCTTCCTGCAATTGTGTGGGAAGGATGGGACAAGGATGGGAAAAGGATGGGAGAAGAACATCCCGTCCCCCGTCTGATAACCTCCCACATTTGTTTTTCTGGTCTATTTCAACTTCTGTTTGATCTAAATTTCTCTGTAATAAATTCTGTACCAAAGCCATCTCTCCCAGAGTATTTACCTTTCCAGCATGTTCTTATTTGTGAGGCTATCACTGCAGGGTATATTCATAAAGTATGCATGACCGCAGTAGCAAATATAATGAAGGGGGAAGTGACTCTAGCAGATTAAGACTGATGTTTAGAACAGTGAATACCACTGCTAAGTATATTGTAGGTATCCTGTGATGAAAATAAAGTGTCTCTGAGCATTTTCATTAGAGCTTGAGGTTGGGAAGAGAGAGATCTTTTAATTTTATTTTCTCCTGAATTTTAAGATGTCATTCCCCTCAATTCATTCATCAAAGTTTTAAAAACCTTTGAGTCAGGAGGATGATTGGACAACAGAAATCAATTCAAAATGTCCTGAACAACACATCATCACCATAGTTTTTGTCATCACTGATTATATACTTTCTCACTTGTTTTCTGCAGATAGATGGCTGTTGACAGGGGTGCATAGTATTAAATCTTTCTCCAAAAAGAGCTACAATCTGTCAAGCTGTGTTAACAATGAAAGGTAGGCATTTTCTCTGTATATGCTATAGTAACACACAAACAAAGGTTCAGACACATAATAAGTTTATTATGGTATATGGCAAACATCAGACACTTTAAACTCTTCTCTGGTGTCCAAAATGGCTTCATATTTAGTAAGAAAAATAATCTTTCTCCTTAATATAGCCTTTACATTGTAAAAGGAACATGTTTGATAACAATCTTGGCTTTCAGGAAATTTTTGCTCTGTGAACACCCACCTCCCATCTTCCCTATAAATCCATTTTTTCCACGTTCCATGAATAGATTAAAATACCATACAAAAAAAATCATTTGGCATGGAGGAATTTAAGACTTTGTATTCCCTTTTCAGTTTAACAAAAATAAAGCCCAGACCCTAAAAACTCTTTCCTTTTAATCCCTCAGAAAAGTTTTACAGACAAAAAGCATCCTTTCAGTAGCTTTACTTAAGAAATCACTTACTGAATAGATATAAGACACATCTGATACTGTGTTCCTGATAGCAAGTGCATAGATTTTGTTAAGATTTTTGTTCCCCGCTTTGAGAGCATGTTTCATGGTCAAAAGAAGGGAGACTTCCCAGTGATTGTGCTAGAGCATTTGAAAGAAAGGGGAAGAGGGTGAAAGAGAGAAAGATTGGGAGAGAAAGAGAGAGAGAAAGAGAGGTAGGGGAAGGGAGAGAGAGGAAGAAAAGGGGGTAAGAAAAAAAGGAGAAAAAGAAACAAACAGGACACAGCAAAGTTGTGAAATTACAACAGAGAATGAAGAACGAAAACAGCCAAACCAGCAGTACAGTCGATTCCTGATAAGTGAATAACCTGATTGTATCTCCACAATACTTTATTCACTTATCAGGAATGAAACACAGTACACTGTCCCCCCCCCCCCCCCCCCCATATCCTGATACCTAAGGACCGCCAAATTGGGATTAAATATGTTGCACTCACTCCAACAATATATTTAGTAATCTTTTGGACTTGAACATAAAGCTCCTATGATAACATAAAGACTAGTGTTGTAGTCCTTTGCTATTAACGCCACAAATGGGTTGCTACTGACATAGGTTCAATTCTGAATTACTCCTGATGTGAAAAATAACCACACGGAAATCTTAAAACTAGAAGGGTTGTCCTTACAAAAGCACATGTATCTTTACCGTGAAACCGAGTGGCTTGTCTTTCTTGCAATCTCTCGTAACTCCTTAGCTTTCCTCAACTAATTCATTCATATACCTTATATATATATATATATATTTTTCTGTGTGGCCTTTAGCTTAGATTGATATCCTTACTGTCTCCATGATGTAGGAGAGCCTCAAAAACCCTATGAAAATTTTCCCTCTGAAAAATGAATTTAGTCATTCTTTGTAGATGAACAATTTTGAGATACTAGCACCTCAATCTGGAAGGTATGTAAATTGGCCCCTACTGGGTTGTTGTGTGTGAGTAGTAGAAGATGGAAACTATATGTAACAGTCAAATTACAAAAGTTACCACCCCCCAAAAGCTCATCGGCATGCATTTTGGGACATTCAGTGCCAATGTTCACATTAAAACAGTGGCAATAAAAGCAGGAATGCAAATGACTTATAAATATCCTTATGGTTACACAAGGAATTACATATGAGAGTGTTGGAAGCTCCTAAAGCTGCAGTTCATTAATCTAGGTTGGCATACATGTTGCAAAAGAGTGGTGGAGCTTTATAAAAGTTATGTTTTCCTTGTAAGGAAAATGTGAGGATACAAAGGTGAATGCATGGGAGAATTGATGGGTGCGATGGGAATGCTGAACTCTTCTGCTGCTACTCCTTACAAATCTGCGCCCAAGGCATTTAAAATGCTATTCCTCCTCGCACCCGACTGAGTTCCAAAACTACCAATTTAAATCCATCTAGGGGTAAAATTGTCCCATGAGTTATTTTTAAGGGAGAACTCATGCTGACTCTCCCTTGTTATTTTAGCAAATGTACATTTTGGAATATGCAAAGGGAGATTATTGCACATTGAAGTCAAGCTGGGAGGAACGTGGGATAAAAATGGATCCTATCATATCGCCCTGTTTCTGGGCAGTCAGCAACCTGTATGCAACCTGGGTGTCTCCCACAGCTTTTCAAAGAACAGGAAAATCCCATTCTTGAAAAGTGGCAAGAGACACCCGGGTTGCTTACTGGCTGCCTACTTCCTGGGAATGGACTATGTGATAGGATCTGTTTATGTGTTTTAGATCCTGCATCCCTCCCGGCTTGACATAGATGTGTGATAATGCCCAAGGCCTGTATCACTTGTAACCCTCTAAGGTCCAAAACACACTGCAGAAATAATCCCATTTGAGACCGCCCTGGCTAAATGCTAGGGAATTCTGGGAACTTTAGTTTTGTGAGATATTTAGTCTTCTCTGTCAGAAAGCTCTGGTGTCACAATAAACTACAATTTCCAGGATTCCCTAGCACTGAGCCAGGGCAGTTAAAGCGGTCTTAAACTGGATTATTTCTGCAGTGTCTTTTGGACTTAAGCAGAATGCAGCCTACCAGCTTTAGGTTGGCTGGCTCAACAAGAGAAGGTGAATAAAGACCACCCACTCTATGATTGTCAACAGTTGCCCAGTGCCCTATTTGTTCAACCTGCTGAGGACTTCTTATGAAAACAGGCCGGTTGCCAGCTATCTGACAGGCCACAAAGACATAGCTGGCAGGCTCCATTTAGGTTGTTGACACACATGTTGTGCAGGTCTACTTTAGACAGTGCAGCAGAAAGGGCATGTATTTGAGCATCTTCTTCACTTGGAGACATGAGAACTAACTCTCAGTCAAGCATCCTGACTCCTTCAACATCTCCATGTTTCTTAAGGAAAGCAGGAACTCCTCTTATTAGAGATAAACCACATTGTTTTGTTTTATTTACACAATCACATATCCTGGGATAACAGCAAGGCACTTATAAATATATATTTAAATTGTATTTTGAATGTCCTTTGGCAAGCAGTGTAGACTAGAAAAGCCTGAAATAAATAATAATTGTAAGTCTATAGGGTTGGTGAGCCCTCAGTTCATCTCAAACTCTGCTTTTTAATTTGAAAGTACAGGTAAGATTTTGATATGACCTCAGCGACTGTTGTACCAGGATAGCGCACTGTGTAAAATGGCCCATGCAGTTTATTTATGATTCATATGTCACAAATGTAATATGCAGCTGAGAAACAGTTAATGGCTTGGCCACAGCCACTAAGTAGTTATGGCGGGATTTGGACCCATTATGTCCCATGTGTGTCTGCCACTCTGTTCACTGAATGATATTGTTTCCAATTATTCTATTCTGGGTTTTGGATTGAAAAAGTGTAACAAGTAGACTTTCCTTTCCTTTCCAAAAAATCCCTTGCATTTTTAACACTGTAATAAAATGATTGTCAGCACTTGTCACAATTAAGGCTCAAGTAATCCTCCTGGGAAGAGGATCTCTTTCTCAGCTTTTCTTTTTTGTTTTGTTGCAAGAGGGTCTACATTTTTGTGACATAGCAGGCACATGGTTGCATCATGGGAGGCCTTCCTATGATGCAGCTGTACTGATGAGGTAACTGGAAAACATAACCAGGGAGTGGGATTGTGGGAAGCAGGCACCAGTGAAGCCACATAAAAGGCATCAAGAACAGGCCCAAAGGAGGATAGCAATTCCCTCGGCAATTTGCACCATCCTTGAAACCCACAGGCAGAAGCTTGTGAAACAAGCTCTGTAAATGGAGGAGAAAAGCAAAGCCACGTCCCACGTGGACTGTCGGGAAACAGTAGCCAGAATAAATGAGAAGAGAATATCCAGGGCAACAATGCTTTTGTTCTGAAGAAGCTGCCATTTTGGACAATGTGCATGCCTAGCGCATGCAAGTCAAAACCAGAGCACTGACTAGAAAAAAGAAAAAGAAACAAGAAGAAAAATTGGTGGACTCCATCTCATAAGAGCACTTTCAAGTGGGCTTCAATTCCTGAGTTTGGAACACAGGGGATGGATGTATGGCTTGAGTCCCAGAGAGTATGGGGGCGGAACTTCCTCTTTCTGTATAGTCCCTCCCCCTCCTGATAAGATTTAAAAATCTGATGTCTCGTATCGACAGTAACAAGATAAATCCCACCAAAGTCAACGGTTGATGCGGGAACGATAGGATTTGTAAGAGTACTGAGTAGAATTATTATTATTTTTAAAAAACGAAGACCAGGGTGACATGCCTGTTCATAATTTAGATTTTTAGTAGTTCATTTTCTCTGATACAAAAATAAAAGAGTATCGCCCCCACCTAAGGGAACTAAATAATGAAGTAGTCACTTTTCTCCTTAGAGATGTGTATTCTTTTATTACCCATCGCTGAAATATGTCTGCCTTGTGTGCTAAGATCAAAACAGTCCAGTTCAGCACCTGTGGTGTTGCTGTTTTTACCTTAAAAAAAACACCTTACACTAGTATTAATAATTTAAAGCTCTCTCTGAGCTCACGTAGCTCTGTATTAGTCTATAACAAGCTTGTTCACCCTGGGGGTTTGGGCTCTGCTCCTCCACCTGGAGTTAAAACTTTATTATTTCTAAGAACTGGTGGACTAGCTCCATACGTTGCCAGGGCACTGAGTTGTTCCAAAGAAACAGCAACCCTTTCCTGTCTCTGTTCCCATCAAATGACTTTAAATGCTCCTGCAAAGCAGATTCACGTAACTTTTTGGTCACTAATCAGCAAAAATCTTTACTTGTCACTTTTAAAAATTGTGTATAGATGCATGTGTGCATTTTTTTTAAAAAAGGCATCTCCAATATGACTGCAGGCTAGCAATTAAAATGACCACTTGCTTCTATCACCAAAATGTTCAAAGGCAGCTGGCATGGGGGAGGGCAGGAAAGGGGGAGGTAAAATAGACCAAGGGTATCTACAAATCTGCATTCACTCTCCAATCAGAGGTTCACTTAGTTGGAATCGACTGTATCTTTGTACACAACAAATAGAAAAAAAATCAACAGGGACGTGAAACAGTGAGGTGTGCAGATGTATTACCAACACGGAATGACCACCAACATTACAACACAGAGAGAGAAAGAGAGACAAGTATTAGGAAAATGGTTTAATATTGGAGACAGAAGCAAAAAACTGCATCACACAATAACATACGTTACAAAAATAAGTTTGACTGTTTCAACTACACGGTTATGTTCACAATGAAGACAGAAGAATCAGAAAAAACATTTTGATCTAAACAGCAAAAAAGCAAAACCCTATTTTAACTAATACATTTATCCACGTAAAGTGACTGTGTACTCCTAAATTCTAATTTATTTTTATATTGTGTAACTGCACAATACAGAATAAAAAGTGAAACTTACCGCTTGTTTTAAAGACAAAATTCTAAACACTAAATATAAGCAAAGGGAAATAATTAAACCAAGCCAAAGTTTGTTTGTTTTTTTAAAATTTTCTAAACAAAACCAACTTTCTTTCTATCAACTGGAAATCAAACTTGAAAATCAGCCATGATCTGGGGGCCTACAAGAGTAAGCCACATTTCCCCCCATTTTTTTAAAATCTCCAGTATAAAAAATTCCACTGGTACAAAATGCATAAGTACAATCAAGTTTTAGAAATAGGAAAGCCTGTGGGTTTCTTTTTTGTTTTGTTTTTGGCTCAAATTCCATCAAACAGCAAAATCCAAATGCATCAACAAAACAGAAACAATACTCAAATGGTCTTACAGTTTCCACTACATTGCAGTAACTTTGGCTTTTCTCTGACAAAACTTTAAAAAACACACAAAAACCTAGGGCACTGTCCTTTTGCCCCACAGGTGCAATATCCATATGTGGGAGATAGACTCGCCTGGTGTTCAAGAGAACCCTCTTTCCCTTCTCACATAGAAAGTGACATGATGTTTGTGCCTGAATATGCATTCCATATTCCAATCTAGCCTTCATCTTACTTTGATATAAGTAACTTGTGCATGAATAACTTCCACTGGGCCAAGATGGAGGCTTGGAGTGGCATATGGGAGACAAATAGGTGCAGGCAGGGAAATCAAGCTTTAATTAAGCCAATGGAAACCCTCTGCATATGGACTTTACACCTGCAGCGTGAGAGGCTCATGTCCTATGCTTTTGACATTCTCAACTAAAAGAATTATTATTAATCTACAAACAACATTTTCTCACAGCACAATACCCCACTCCCACCCCTGCCCAGGTACACAGGATTATTTTTGTTGTTGTTATGACATCATTCAGAAAGATAATGAAACTACAGGGTTGTTGTTGTTGTTGTTTTTAAAAAGAAAAAACCTTGTTTTTGTTAATTAGCACTTAAGTTAATAAAACCAGAAACAGTAAAATGATTCCAGAGAGTAGCACAAGCCAAGGAATAATTAACCCCTATGGTGAAAGAAAGATGAACTTGTTACTCCTTTGTATATGGCCATTTCATTGACATTTGCTAATTTGGTTGGAAAACTACTACTTTGTGCTTTTGGAGTTGAATTTTCAAAAGCAAATTCCCTTGTTTAGCCCCCCCCCCCTCTGTTAATAAGCCCTTTGCACTCTTGCAGCTCCCCCCCATCTGATATTTTATAACTAAGCAATCAATACACACTCTGATTTTTTAAAAGAAGAAATTATGTATGCAAGTGAGTTTAGTGCATTAGTAAAGTTCCTCATTTATTAAACAGTAACTTTGCTGGCGTATTTTCTTTGCAGTGTTTTCCACTGCAAAAGTGGTTTCCAGTGCCACATTAGTTACTCTCTTCAGCAACAGGGATTGAGAAAGGCAACTAGCTAGCAAAGCTTCAGCTTTATTGGTATCCCATATGCATCTCCCTTGTTTGGATCCCTTTCTCCATCCCTAAGGAATCAGACTGAGATGATTTTTTAAAATATTTGTTGTTGTTTCAAGTCAAGATTGCTTTGCACTGCAAAATGAATGTGCTTGAAAAATAAATTAAGAAGGAGAAGAAAGGGATACCTGCCAGATTGAGCAGGTGCGGTTAATAAAGAGTTCACAAATATACGGAACTTAGCACCAGCTAGTGGCATGACTTACTGTACTTGGTGCTATCCATCACACATTGCTGCCATTTTAACAGGGCTTGCATGGGGCTCTGGAGCAGGCCGCATAAGTGGGCTGAGCAACAGACGTTTGGAGCAAGTGTCCTTATTGAGTTCCTCTACATCAAAAATGATCTGAGGTGGGGTTTCTTGTCTGTTAGATTTTTGCTTAAAGCACAGCTATTTGGAAATTTAAACACAATATGTCTTGGGGAGAAAAAAAAAGCATAATGATGGTCTCATGTATGTATCTATGTATGTAATAATTCTGTAGGCAAAATAATTGCTGCAAGAAGTACAAAATAGCCCTCAAAGGGTTTAGGAAGGCCCCAGCAGTAGTAAAAACATGAGAATAATACAGAGCATTTTACCTATAAGTGCGTGTGCTATAAGGAACTTTTTAAAAATTTTATTTCATGTTTTAAACATCATTTGGATTCTAGTCCTTTCCACCCCAGGGCTTCTCTAGAAAACAATCATTTTGAAGCAAAGGGGTGTGTGTATGAAGATCATCTCTATTTTAAAAAGATAATTTACATGGGAGTTTGGGGGAAGGAAGAAGGTTGGAGGTGTCTTGAATGAAATCAAAGAGGAATAGACAATGAGGACTGATTTTATCAGTAGCATGTAAAGCTGCTGAAATGTATTGGCTTGAGGAATGTTTTATTTGCCAGTACAGAAGACCCACATTTGGTTTATGACTAAGAATGCTATCCAATCCAACTTTTTAACAAGGCAGTGAAGGGTTATCAGCATCTCTTTTTCTCTTTCTTTTGGGCTATGTTCTGCAAACACTGAGGATTCATAGAATCCCTATGTGTCAGGGATGGCAGTCACCCAGCCCTCCAGAATATGTTGGAGTCCAATTCCCATCAGCCCTAGACTGTATAGCCAATAGTGAGGACTGATGGGAGATGTAGTCTAGCAGTATCGAGGGGGCTGCATGATTGCCACCCTTGATCCTTGTGAATAACTTTATTTGTGGTAAATATTTGCAGGTATATATTGTCACAACAGAGAATAAGAGACACAAAATAGATAAGGCAACACCTTTAAATTAGATGACTTTCTGTTGATGGACCATGCACATTTCTGAGTAACGCAGAATAATTCCATCTAGTAAATGGAAATCTGTTGCTATTAATCAGGTAAACAAGAGTGCAAAGTGGATTACGAATGTATTATTTTAGTCACTTCTGTGAAATCTATCTGACAGATAGCCATTCCACAAAGCAGTCAAAATTGTGTTTCTGATACTTTACCAATACTCTCCATGGCAAATCTGTGAAATAGGAATGGCAGGTGTGGGTTCCTAAACATTTAAAAGCACACAAGCCAGGTAGCCTTGATTAATGGCAGCTCCCTGATACATAGAACTTGCTTGTTTAGGAAAGTATCTGTCCTTCGTATTTTGCAAATCCACTCCAGGGAAAGCCAATGTAACTGCAGCAAAGACGAAGTGTATGCCAAATGCGAAAGGGACATGCCAGGCAATGCCCCTAAATAGGTGGGAAAACACACTGGTGAACTCTGCAACATTTAAGAATGCCACTTAAGGATTGTGGTCCAAAATGTGATGTGCCCCTGAAACGGCACATAATAACACTGAACTGCGTTGGCCCACAAATCTAGGAGTTCAGAGATTTCCAGTGGTTCCTAATTGTCCAGCAAGACGCTTCATTCTTCTTTCTTTGAGCAACTCTCCCTCCATCCTATACTTTTTTGATGCATAAAAATATTAATGTGCCACATAGCCTGTGTGTGTGTGTGTGTGTTCTGTTAAGATAAAACCAGAACTAATGCTGAAGTTAGTTGGAATAAGCTACATGTAGACAGACATTTAAAACCTACTTTCTTTCTGTATTGCTTGCTCTGGGTGATTTCTGTTGGCTATGTTCTGCCCTATATGTACATCTTGCAAGAGTTCACTTCCCCAGGACAATGTGCATGGTCTGCTTTTGCTTAGCCCTGATAACCTCCATACAGGGGCAACTAAGACCTTTCCCCAGGAAAGGGTGCCTTGCTTATGCCTGGTTTGTTTGCATCCTAGCTGAATAACTAGCATCATTCCCTTTCAGCCATTCAGTGAGTTTGCTGAAATTCAAAAATCTGCATGTTCCCTTATCAACAGAAATCAAGTTATTAAAAGATATTGCCACACCTACTTTGTATCTATTAGATCCGGATCAATATATTACGGATAATGGCAGATAACACATCAAAGCATTACGACATGTGTAAACCTCACCCATAAAATGTAGTTTTAACTGCAGTGCACAATAAAGTTTCATCCAGGAAGTTCTAGTGCATTGGATTTAAGCAAAAGTTCATTTTATTTCATTATAAAAATATTTTTTTTCCTTAATGATTTCAAATCGTGGGTTTACCTCTCCTGCCTAGGAGCGGCCATACAATACATAATTAAAGAATTATTTTTTATTTTATTTTATTAATACTGAATAGCATTTTTTCCCAGCAGCATATTAAAAGCTCTTAAGAAAAGACAAAAAAAAACAAAAAAAACCCAAAAACCCAAAGACCTAAAAAGGAGATCTACAATAACTATTTTAAATATTTTTTTTAAGTTATAGATACAGAAGAAATTTAGACAGCAGTAAAATATTATTATTTTTTTGTCCTTCAGGTCTGCCCTGTGCATTTTTCTGATTTCAACCATGTATTAAATAAACCACAAAAATTAAGTATATATATATTTATAGCTATAGATATATATATATATGTATATATAAAAATAAACAGCAAAATGGTGAATGTATAAAAGTATTAACACTCAAGACAGCTCTGGGTGGAAAGGGTTAAAAGTTCAAAACTTTCTCACCTTAGAGGTTTCCATACATTATGAAGAAATTACATTGTGAGGTTTGCTTTCACAGCGCTGATGTGCAGAGTGGTTAGAAAAGTGAAACATGGGCACTTATACAATGTCTTACAAAAAACATCCAAGAGAAATAACAAACAACAACAATTTCAGGCAACAAGACCACAGGATAGCAAGTTAACAAACTTTTTAACCTCTTTTCCTTTAAATATTAGGGATTTTATACAAAACACATAGTAAAATACCCATGTTATCAAATTACTTCACACAAGAAACACACTGAAGCTCTAGGAAGAAAAGTACCTTTGGAGTTTGGCACTAAGATTTTTTTTTCACTGATTTCTTTTTTTTAATTATTATTATTATTATCATCATCATTTCTTTAAAAGAAAAAAACTGATCACATTTTGCTGAACACAAACACATCTAAATTGTCCACAATAATAATTTTTTTAAAAAAGGTTTGACACCAATGCGTCACAGAAGCCAACACAAACTTAGTCTGGAATAGTTTTTTATTTTTCACATGAAACCCTTCTCCTTATTTTATTTTATTTTTTTTAATTTTAAGCAAACGACTTTTTTTGTTTTTTGAAATTCGTTTTTGTTGTTGTTGTTCTGTTGTCGATGTTCAAGTAAAAACCAATTTCAAACCTCTTGTTCATAAACACAGAACACTTAAAGAACAGAAGACCCATGATGAAACCACAACTTAATTCACAGAAGCACCAATGGAACGACAGCTTACAGTAAACCTTTCTCCTGTACATTGAAACAGTATAAAATATAGGTAATTTCTCATGTGCATTAATTCATGGATTGTCTAACTTGTGAGTCAGTTCAGCAAAAGGTGACACAAATAGGTAGCATTTGCCCTAAAACAGGGTAAAACTTTTTTTTCTCTGTTATACTAATCTACAAAAAGTGGTTCTATATATATATTCTTAATGAGAAAGTGAGCCACCTAAAATGGCCTTATCAAAAAACTTTACACTGCCTGAAAAATGTAAAAACTATTACAGACCTCTAGAGACTTAAAATCAGACAGTTCTTCATTTCAAAACTGTTTTGGAAGTAGTCTGTTAGAAACCAACATTCTGTGCCTCTGGACACATATTGCTATTGTCATCAGTGACCAGCCAGAATGCCAATCTCTGTATAATACTTTCAAGTCTGTTTTTTTATTTAAACACAAAAAAGAAAAGAAGGAAAAAAAAAGAAAGAAAGAAAGGAAAAGGAACAAATTAAAAACCCTAACAAAACATTTTTGCCACAGGTTGTGTGTGTGTGTGTGTGTGCATGCGTGTGTGTATGTATGTGTGTGTATTTAATAATCCTATCATTAATTTGACTAATAATAAATTTCAATCTTGCATAAATGCAGCAATGCTTTTCACATTGACTTCCCAGAATTCATATAGCTAGATGAGGTCACATGCAAATTTCAAACTATAGATCAAAGGTCAGTAGGAGAACCAAATTATGATGTGAGGTCAGAAAGACATCAGAAACAATGACGGGACGATGAAACTGTTTTTTTTTATAAGACGCCACAGGGACATGCTAGGCAAACGATGAAGCTAACGGGCATGAAGATGTCTAGGGAAAAACAAGGGAGAGGAAAAAAAGTTACGGAGAGTCTATGCAGCAGAACACAAAATCACTTTTAATGGGTGCAGGAGAAAAAACTAATGCAAATCTTTCATCATTAGAATCTCAGCCACTCGCGCAATTTGCATTAACTGTACACTCGGTCAACGACGGCACAATGAGGAGACCCCCAAAAGGAATCCATCTGGAAGGAGTTAGAGGAGATGGATTCCTGTTTTATTTGGGGAGGGAGAGGTGGAGGGCGGAGGGGAGGTAAAGGACCAGTTTCAACAAATGTCACAAAAGGAAAAAGGTGCAGCGCAGGAGCGGATTGGGAAAGGGGAGCGGGAGAGAGAAAGAATAGCCTAAGACGACCAAACTTTTAAACTAGGTAATGGAAACTACAAACAAGATAACCAGACAAAATACAAACAGGAGGATATAAAAGTATGGACCATAAAAGATGTAGGATTCAACGGTGAAAAAGCACCCATTCTTGGCACATATACTCCCAAGACTACTTCAAAAGAATCTAGCTAGCAGAGAGAGCTGCTCTTTAGTAAATCCAATAAGTTAACAATAGGCAATAAATAACTTCCATTATTTCTGAGGCAGTAAAAATTTTTGTATAAAAATAGAAATGCTTTTTACAAATAAAATTTACAGGCCTGTGGCTTTCTTTTGTTATCTATTATTATTATTATTATTATTATTTTTATCATTTATTACTGTTTATCTTTCAAGAAACATCAAGTATTGTCATTCTTTTTATTTATTTTAAACCCTGTAGCTTAGAAACAATCTCTATGTCTTTTTTTTTTTTACACTGCTCTAAAAAAAACAAAACCTCCTATGAACTTAAAAAAAAAATAGAAATAAAAAACCAAACGAGTGAAATATTAAAGACGACCAGTGTTTTACAGGAGAACATAACATAATGTCAATCTGAAAGCCCAGGACCAAATAAGAATAAGAATACTATTCAAGCCCCTTAATAAGAAGCAAACTGAATGAAAAGAATTGGTGTCATTTCTGAATGAGTTCCTTTCCTGGCCCAGGGCCACTGTATAAGCCTATAAACTGCTGGTGCCCTTTGGATAAGTCTAGGTCCAGATGTACAACCGCTTTCATTGTCCCCATCAAAAGAATTAGGACACCAGGCAGAAAAAGTGAGAACTGTAATTTTTCATTCTTGACAATTTCAGCTATTAAGATTTCAGGGGCATGTGCAAGTTTTCTTTTATAAGGACAATTAATTTTGTTTTAAGTACACAATTCAGTACTTATGTAGTTAGGATAGCCAAGTTTCCTTTAACGGCAGGTGGGGAAAATGGAAGCAGTCTTGTCAAAAACAGCTGTCTTTTTGGCGGTGGTTGGCAATGTGTTGTTACGTTCTTTCTCAACGCCCACCGCCGCCGCAAGGGAGGGTGGGTTCGCTCAAGGGACTTACCCTAAGAAATCTAAATTAATAGCAGTAAGCTTCTGGGGTAATGATCAGTAAGGTTTGCTGTCATTTTTGGAGCGCTTCAGTTGAACTTTCAAGCGTTTCATGCCAATCTGAAAGCCATTCATAGCCTGTATAGCAGCTTGTGCAGAGACAGGATTGTCATAGCTAACAAAACCTACAATACATAAAATTGGGGTTGGGGTTAAAAAAAAAAGAAAGAAGAGGGGACAGCATTAGAATGAGTGAAAAACATAAAATATTTTAAATAATTGCTCCTATTGTTCTTGTACTACATAAAGAATAAAGATTTATACATATTTTTCCCCCGTTTCTACCACACACATTCCTTTGGTTTTCTATTTACTATTGTTAGTTCATTTCATTTTCCATTTTTGTTAATGTTTCATTCATTTTTCAATTCCCATTTATTTCTGTACTGATTACAATGGAGGCCCAATCTGTCTGCTAATGTCTATAACTTTGATGTTTTCTGTTCAAATGGTCTATTTTTCATATTTTCAGGCATTGCATTACTCCCCTGAGACACAATTGCCAATTTTCAGAGAGATTGGACATATAGCCCCCATTTTATGAGCAGTTAAAAGGGGTGATATTCTCTAAGCTTCCCACTGGTTCATGCTTCAGATATCCCAAATACTGTATAACCAACCTAAGGGCATTCTTGTCATACCTCATTCACCAAAGCAATGGCAATTTTGTTATATATGTATATATGCTTATATCCTGCCTTTCCAGAAATGTCAAAGTTACTAACAAAGACGAAAAATATCAGTAAAAATATGATTTAAAATGCTAATCAAAGACGGTAAAACAATAAAACTTAATTACTTTAAAGGAAGAAACAGAGAAGGAGAAACATAAAGCCATAATACAACCATTACAATCCAATCATTTGAAAGATATGTCTAGTTGTTATTTATTTATTTATATCCTGTCTTTCGTTCTGTAATGGGAAGCAAGGCCACTAACAACATATTTAAAAACAATACCAATTAAAACTGTACAAAGCCATTAATAAAAGTATAAATATAAAGGTCATTTCAAAAGCGATGAAATGATTTATAAAGTTAAAGCAGTAAACATTAAAAACATTCAGACACATAATTGTTTTAGTCTGGAATATTAGTATGCAAAGGGATCTTGTAGCACTGTTGAGACTAACTGAGGGAACTCAGTCTTTCACTCAGAGCCAGAGCAGACAGACGGGAAAAAGCAGCTCAATCCTGCATTATCTGAAAGTGGGTCTAAATCCACTTTGGTGCACTGCCCACACCAAAGGTGTCCTGAACACCCACAGGCTCTCTGTACCGCATGGCATCAAGCCGTGCCATGCGATTAATGTTTTCTGGCCACCTGCCCACCATGCATATGTACCATCACAGAAACACACCACCAGCAACCTCCAATTATGTTCCTCTTCCTGCCCAGATGACACCCCATTGGATGCCCACCCATATGGTTGACCACACAGTTGTAGGTGTGATGCACTGCCAATGCCATTCACGGGAGCATCGTTGTGTCCCCGAAAACATTGGCAAAGCACAATCATGGAGATACTCCATGCTCCCCTGTGGGACGACTGTCTGTTTTGCGTATGTTGTAATCCATTGCATTATTGGTGAGTGGATTTTTGCTTTCCTACAGCCCCACACTAGCAATGGGCCGTTTATATGCTGGTGCAAGGATGCGCATTTTCCACCTTGAGTTTCCAGCTTCATTTTGCTCTGGTTTTTAGCCCCGGAGCACAATTTCGTTTTGCTTTAAACCAGCTTTTGCCTTGTGTGTCATCCGATCCCCTCACCTTCAAGGTGACTGGAAGCCACTGTATTTTGCTTGTCTGTTTCACCCCTGTGTCTCTAATGTGCTACAAGATTCCTTTGATCTTAAAAACATTAAAATGAATTAAAAGATCATATTTGTTGTTGTTGTGTGGCTTCATGTCATTTCCAACTTATTGTGACCACATAAACCTAACGAAACAGTACTACATAGCATTAAACCCCACCCTAGTCAGGTTTTAAAAGTTTGATAGTATAAAATTTTTTTGACTTGCTGACGGAAGGAGAGGAAGGTTGGGGCCATCCTGGTCTTGATAGGGAGGGAGTTCTGGGAGCAGCTACCAAAAAGGCCCTTTCCTTTGGTCCACCAAAAAGCCTGGGATGATGGTGGGACAGACAGAAGGGCCTCTCCAGATGATTGTAGACTCTAAGAGGCTCATAAAGGGAGATATGGACTTTCACATAATTTAGATCTAATCCATATAGGGCTTTATATGTCAAAGCCAGCCATTTGAATTGTGCCCCAAAATTGCAGCCATTGGATTTGATGCAACAAGGGAGTTGCGTGCTCCCTGTAGCCAGCCCCAGTAAGCTTTTGGGACAACTGAAGTTCCTGAGCACTTTTCTCAAAGGCATCCCCACACAGAGCGCATTACAGTACTCCAAATGGATGTAACCAAGTCATGTACCAACATGACCTGGTATGTGATCGAAGGCTTTCATGGCTGGCATCCATGTTTTTTGTGGTTTTTTCGGGCTATGTGCCAGGTTCTAGAAGGAAACATCAGGAATAAACTCTTCGAGAACATGGCCACATAGCCCGAAAAACCCACAAAAAACTATGGCCAGGTATATTTTAATTTATCCAAACTATGCATGGCAGGGGGTTGGACTGGATGACCTTTGTGGCCTCTTCCAACTCTATGATTCTATGATTCATGTGTTATCCATGCCAGCTGAATTAACTCTGAAACAAGTCATGCCAGACAAATCTGATCTCTTTCTTTGATAAAATTACAACTTGGTAGATGAAGGGATGCTGTGGATATAGTATATCTTGATTTCACTAAGGCCTTTGACAAGGTTTCCCATGACATTCTTGCAACAAGCTTGTAAAATGTGGACTAGACAAGGTAACTGTTACTGGATTTGTAACTGGTTGACCGGCCGAACCCAAAGGGTGCTCACAATGGCTCCTTTTCATCGTGGAGAGAAGTGACCAGTGGGGGCCCACAGGGCTCTGTCCTGGGCCCAGTGCTATTCAACTCTTTATCAATGACCTGGATGACAGAATTGGGGCATACTTATCAAATTTGCAGATGACACCAAATTAGGAGGAATAGCTAATACTCCAGAGGACGGATCAAAATTAAAATGACCTGAATAGACTAGAAAGCTGGGCCAAAGCTAACAAAATGAAAATTCAACACAGAGAAATGTAAGGTACTGCACTTAGGGCGAAAAATGAAATGCACAGATATAGGTTGGGAGACACATTGCTGAATGAAAGTACATGCGAAAGGGATCTAGGAGTCCAAGTAGATGATAGTTGACATGAGTCAACAGTGTGATGCGGCAGCTAAAAAGGCCAATACAATTTTAGGCTGCATCATAAAAGTATAGTGTCTAGATCAAGAGAAGTAATTGTGCCATTATATTCTGCTCTGGTCAGGCCCCACTGGAATATTGTGTCCAATTCTGGGCACCACAATTCACAAAAGGACATTGGAAACTGGAGCATGTCCAAAGGAGGAGCTAAAATGGTAAAGGGTCTGGAAACCATGTCCTATGAGGAACGACTTAGGGAGCTGGGGATGTTTAGCCTGGAGAAAAGAAGGTTAAGAGGTGATATGATAGCCTGTTTAATATTTGAAAGGATGTCATATTGAGGAGGGAGCAAGCTTGTTTTCTGCTGCTCCAGAGAACAGGACCCGGAACAATGGATTCAAGCACAGGAAAAGAGATTCCACCTGAACATTAGAGGAACTTCCTGACAGTAAGGGCTGTTCGACAGTGGAACACACTCCCTCAGAGTGTAGTGGAGTCTTCTTCCTTGGAGGTCTTTAAACAGAGGCTGGATGGCCATCTGTTGGGGATGCTTTGATTTGGATTTCCTGCATGGCAGGGAGTTGGACTGGATGGCCCTTGCGGCTCTTCCAACTCTATGGATTCTATGAATTCTATGATTCTATACATATAGCAAAAGAGGTGGCAGAAAGTTAGAAGCCTTGATGGTGCCCATGCTCCCCCAAAAACCCCTCACTTGAAATTTTCTCCCTCTAAGGTTAATCCATTTACCTTTATATAAAATGTTAAAATTTGTCATTCAAAATATAAAAATATGCAGCCCAAATTAAACAATAATATATCCTCCAACATTTTACAGATGAAAGGTGGGACACATGTTCCCGAGTAATACAGTGCGGTCAACATGGCAAAAAGTATTAATGGCGAAGAACACACAAGCTAGGAGAGACTGCAGAAATTTGCTTTTGCAAGGGTCTACAAGGAAGGACAAGATTCTGCCTTGTCCTCTCCATTTTGCCCTGCAGAGAAGTTGCACTTTATATTTAGTATGGAGCAAACTGAGGACAAAGAGGGAAAGTGGGGAAGTGAGAAGAAGTGAGATAAAATAGGACATATTTAAAGTATGTGAAAAATTGGGATGGCAAAGGACTAATAAGACTCCCTGTCAAAATCAGACAGTTGGAGGGTATGCAGTAATTATATTACTCTTAACTGATATTTTCTCCAAACAAGAAATCTTACATATGTCAACGACCTTTTGAGAACTTTCTTAACAGTTGCTATTATAATTTCTGATAAATCTACCCAGATTCTCCCGTGTTTATTTATTTAACAGATTTCTAGAATGCTCTTCTGGGTGAAAAGCACCACTGCAATCCTCAGTAAGTGAATCACACAGCACTTTCAAATGTGTGTCTGTGTCTGTGCCTTCAAGTTGCCTGTCACCTTATGGTGACCCCATGAATTCCATTGGATTTTCTTAGGCAAGGAATACTGGGAGATGTTTACCTATTCCAAACTATAAAAACAGTAAAGAAGATCCAGTACATAAATAATTTAAATAAATTAGAGAGCAGGAACAATGGCAGCAGCTAAACTCTACTTAAAAGCTGAGGCTACAGAAACAGGCCAAAACAAACCCAAATCTTCCTGTAAATCCTAAAAGCAAAGGGATATATATCCATTAGTTAAAGCGATAGTGACATCCAAACCTTTGACATCCAGACTTTTGACTATCTTCTTCTTATGTCAAACATCAAATGGTTTCAATTATTCAAATAACTCTCAAAAGCCATCTTCATCCTGAATAAATAGAGTTGGCTCCTGATTTTTGTGACAGTAATGCAAATTAAAAGTGGGACTTTTATGAGCATGGCTGTTTCTCTCATTGATTTTTCTATAGGGTATAGGATGGTTTACAGTAGGTTCTTGATTAAAACTACAAGTACACATCACCTCCACTGGAACATTATACTTTGCAGTTTTAATATAAGAAAACAAGAAAATATAGCCAGTTTGATTTTACAGTTTCAAGAAACCTTTGCTAAAGATGTAGGTAACAGAGAAAATTTTGGGAGTGGGATACTGGGTGAGATGCTAGATGGCAACTTACTCATTTATTCTGGAATATGATCCAAAATTTCCCTTAAGGCCCTTTCTAAGGAAACTGAACTTGAAACAGGCAGACTCAATTTCCTGTTGCTTGGAGAAGAGAGGAATAATAATAATAATAATAATTTGTTTTATTTATATACCGCTATTCCAAAGATCATAGCGGTGAACAGCAAGTAAGCTAATTAGCAAGTAAGCGAATGGAAAACCTTGTTGTGTATCTTAAATTAGGATGTTGCAAGTGGGACACTTTAAGTCACTGAAGTATAGAATACTTTTGTTCGGGGTTCCAACCACTCCAGGTGTCTTTCCTACCTTGTGTACCTACCCCAGGTGGGATAGGTACACAACAGCCAAGTCCCAACTAGATTAAAATCTTTATTTCTCTTTTGATGGCCAACCTTCACTTTCATTTCTGGGGACAACTGAAAATAGCGTTTCAGTGTAAACCAGGAGTTGACCTCGCTAGAGTATGAGATTGTTCTCTCTATGCTCGTTTTCTCCCTTCAGCTGTCACTTTTACCTAGTTCAGTGATGGTGAGCCTTTTGGAGGCTGAGTGCCCAAACTGCAATCTAAAACCCACTTATTTATTGCAAAGTGCCATGTCCCTCTGGCTCTCTAGTATGAAACTCTGGCAAACTCTGTGCTGAGGCGACGGCACATGTTCCCACAGAGAGGGCTCTGAGTGCCACCTCTGGCACGTGTGCCATAGGTTCGCCATCACTGACCTAGTTGTTAGTTTTTTCTGTTTCTTAGTCTGTCAACATTCTGTGCCACTGAATTATTACTGTAATGATTTTTTTAAAAGGTGGGAATTCCTCCTTAGTTTTCCTCCCTCAAAAGTCTTCATAGAGCTGTGTACCTTGGGTTTCACCATGCCGGCTGACACTTCCTCTTATGCAAAGTTTATGCATTTTGGAATATACTTGCACAGGCATGGGAAACCTTGAATTGGCATAGGAAGGAATCATAATTTGTCAGGTATTCTATGTCAATTTTGTGAGGAAGCCAGAAAAAAAGAAGGGAAAAAGAAGAAAAAATCTAATTGCATAGTTTTTTTTCTTAATCCAGGAGAGAGAGAGTTTAATGCAATTTGCAAGTAATGAGTTAAACATGGAGAGTTTTCTTACACAAAAGAGAATAATTAGGTGTCCGTAATAAGGTAGCTTGCTTGCATAATAAATGGCATTCCTCCACATAGGATGTAATTAGCTTTATGAAGCAGACACTTTGCTGTGCATGTCAGAAAAGATGGTTAGCCAGTGCCCAGCTAATTTATGTATATATGTTCTTAATATTTATTTCAATGTAACTAGTAAAGTTTTCAGTTAAATAAAAAAGAAAAGAAATGAAAACATGGTATATGCTTTAATTTTTCCATTTTTTAACTGACTCATCTTCATGTTCATGTACATTTTGGAGATTTGCTGTTGGAGGGTGGTGTTGTGTGTGTGGAGGAATGACAGACTCGCCTTTCTCATGGAGCTTTCACCACCCTTTCTTCCTTCAATGTAATATTTACAGAGCATAAAATACAGAAATACTTTTATGAGGAGTACAGAATGATGCAGGTACAAAATGATGGAAAGAGTCTTGCACTTATCTCATTTAGGCCAGTGAATCTTGAATGGTGAATAGTGCCTTTGCTTTATCTACTGGTTAGGGAAGATACCATAATAATTTAATTTCCACTCCTGATGTTAGAAACCAAGAGTGCAAATATTTGTTACTGGGGGCAAGACCTCATATAAGCTGAAGAAATGAAATGATAGTTATCAGATAAGTTAAAAAGAATGCAAATGGATGTGCTAGTTGTTGTTAAACCAAACACACAGGCATAGCATGGTTCTGTTTTGAATTATATCAGATAAGCGATTGTTCAGTTAATCATCTTCAGTTAAATGAAGACCTAATTAAAACTGGCATTGTGAAAACAGCATTTCCACACATTCTGCACTTGATTTGCCAGCATCTGGGAAGGGGTGGGGGGGTGTCTTTGTGCATTAAACACTACATACCAAAGCATTTGCTCAAATTGGTCTGTTTGTCAATGAAGACCTTAGCAGAAATAACATTCCCAAAAGGCATGAACATCTGCAGAATGTCCTGGTCTCCAAACTCCTGTGGAAGGTGATAAATGAAAAGATTTGCTCCTTCTGGACCTTCAAGAAAAGGGAGAACAAATGTTGACATGAATTTTAACAAAAGCAATGCAATGTCATTTGCCCTTCCTCTTACCACAACATCATGTATTACTACAGGTTGAGCCTTCCTTATCCAAAATGCTTGGGACCAGAAGTATATGGATTTTTTTTAATGTTGGAATACCTGCATTTGCATATATGTACATAATGAGATATCTTGGAGATGGGACCCAAGTCTAAACACAACATTCATTTCTGTATACACCTTATGCACATCACCTGAAAGTAATTTTATATAATATTTTTAACAATTTTGTGCCTGAAACAAAGGTGGTGGACATAAACCATTTGAAAGCAAAGGTGTCTGTTTTGGATTTTGGAGTATTTTGGATTTCAGAATTCCAGATAAGGGAAATTCAATCTATACTGTAACTTTACAAATCTTGTCAGACTTTTGTGATCTAGTGACCATTTTTACTGGATTGGATTTGGGGATGCCTGTCCTTCCTGACTCCCCCCTCAGTAGCCCTAAAAAGCTGCTGTTCCTGGTCAAGGAACCTTCTGGACTGGCATGGGATGTGCAGACAGTGGGAGCAGGGAACTGGCATAATTGGGGAGGGGAGTAACTTCTCCATGCAGAACTGCCTGATAGACATGATAAAATAGACACAGCTAAAATGTTTACATTTTAAAATTTTATAAAGTTTTATAATTAAACTATCAATAAAATTGAAAAGCAGTTTAAAACAAACAATTAAAAAAGAAAACAACAAGTACAGCTTGAGTCTCCCTTATCTGAAATTCTTGAGACCAGAAGCATTTTGAATTTCAGATTTTTTCCCCCAGGTTTTGGAATATTTGCTTATACATAAAGAGAGACCTTGGAAATGTTTAGACCAAGTCTAAACATGAAATTTGCTTATGTTTCATGTACATCTTATATACAAATAGCCTGAAGTAATTTTATACACAATATATTTTTAAATAATTTTGTGCATGAAACAAAGTTCAAATCCAATTTTGGATTTTGGGGAATTTTGCATTAAGGAATTCTGGATAAGGGAGACTCAATCTGCTTTTTATATGCATAGTCATCAGCCAGGCTTCTGTGACATTTAAATGGTCCATTGCTGCTTTACAATATACAGTTTTGCACAACACATTTGATAATTTTACTTGCCAGTCTAAAATTAACTACAGATTATGCAACGGGTACACCATCCCTATTAAAACTATAGAATTCCTTTGAGAGTAGGGAAAGGAAAAAGGAAGGAATGGTGGCAAGGGAAGGGAGATGGAAGGCCTTCCATTCACCTCGCAATTAGTCTTAATTTATTCTCATTGTTAACTTACTGGGATATATTTTGCTTTAGCGGCACTAAGCATGAAATAATCAATCATTTATTTGCTTCCCATCAAGATCCACAATTAAATAAAGAACCCTTCAATGTGATGACAACAGGTCTTGCCATTAACCTCCAAGCATCGTCTAGCTGCAAAAGCTACATGTTTGCAGTATATATGGAACTCAGATAGAGGAGCTCCTTCCACACAAGAAATACATTTTTCAAGTAAGCACGTTTTATGGATAGTCTTAACTACGGGTACCTTCTTCATTGGGCCACAGCAACATTATGTGAATGTTCACATAAAGAATAGGTGGTAAGGTTTCTGGAAAACTTTGAAATGTTTACTGACTTCCTATACCCACTCCATGCCTATGCGTCCATTCATGTATACAAACATGCAGGTCTTATCACCTTCATCATCTGTCACTTTGAAAAAGTTGAGAAGTCTGGCCCATTCTCTTGGCATGAGAAGTGCTGCAGGAGTTGGGTCTGACAGAATAGCAGCACTGCTCTTTTCAAGATGAATCATGATGAATATATAGATCTCACTGAGAGGCAGGTGTTCAAGTGAATATCACTTTCCCCCACCTCTTATGCTTGCCATGGTGAATGATAAATGTGGCAAAAATCAACATTGGGAAATGAGATTAAGCAAAATGAAATAAAAAAAAAAAGATTAATCTGATTTATTGTTTTTAAAGGAAACATTTGTGTATTTTTCAGTCACACATTTTTATAATTGTTTTTAATTTGTTGAAAATTACAGTAAGTATTTTGACTGCCCTGAAAGGGCAGGGTAAAACTCTACTTAATTACTTTATTAATTTAATAATAATGACAATGATAATATAATAAATTTGGCTAAATTTCAAGTCTGTTGATGTTCACATTATATCACTGAACTTGTTTTTGACTTCCTTTGCACTTTTCTTTTCTTAATCACCTAATCTCTTACCTTCTTTCTGGCTGCCTGCAGCACTTTGTTGTTGTAACAGACTTTGACTGTACAGTGTCGGCAGTGCCGCCGCGGCATACTGCTGGATTCCTGAGTAGGCTTGGGTGAGGGCATCCATTGTGCCAGCTGTACCATTCGTCAAGCCTGTTGCACCAAGTCCTCCATTCAGGGCGGCCATACCTGAGAGCATTTGAGCAACTTTACAAAAAACCCAACAATAGAGAAAAGAAATTGCACTTATTCATTAGTGCTTTCCAAATGTTGTTGGCATTAATATGACACCAATGACAATGGCTGTTCATGCAAAAAATTTGGACACTTCACCAGATGGCACGGAGAGAACAATAGCAGCAACAGTAACAGCATCACACACACAAAAAACTGAGCACACAGAGACTTTGGTTAAGAATGACTTTTAGCATCAACTCAGTTTCATATGCTAGCTGCTCCTGGTCAGTACTGGCATCACCTGGATAGACCCACCACAAAACTCATTAACTACATCTTTGTCCTCACAGATCTGTGTCTGTCCTTGTAGATTTGTGCTTGAGCAGACAGTAAGCAAAATTATATATAACTGAAAACTAGCATCAGTATGTAGAGAGATCTTGTACCAGCTTTGAGACTAACTGAAAGAAAGACGTTGGCAGCATGAGCTTTTATAGACTTCAGTCTACTTCCTCAGATGTCAGACCCCATCTGAGGAAGTAGACTGAAGTCTACAAAAGCTCATGCTGCCAACGTCTTTCTTTCAGTTAGACTCAAAGGTGCTACAAGATCTCTCTACATACTGATTATACAGACTAACATGGCTATATCTTTGAATTCTGAAAACTAGCATGTCAACGAGAGAGATGATTTTTTTTTATGGAAGGTCTATCTGAGAATGAAGTGGTGCACATGAGCTTCAGGTTTAGCTTGTGCGACAGTAGAGCATGTATTTTATATGCAGAAGATCCCAGATTTAATCCCTGGCATCTCCAGTTAAAAGGATGAAAATGACAGGTGATCAAAAGGAACTTTCTCTGCCTGAGACATTAGAGAACTGAATATCCTGACTGTAATCTCAGTGTGCTCATCACCTTCTTTTGTATAGCCTGTGTATGTGTATAAGTTTCACATACAGTCGGATCTCCATATCATTACATTCAATCATCCATGGCTTGAAAATATTTTCAAAGATTCCAAAAAGCAAACTTTGATTTTGTTACTTTATATGAGGGACACCATTTTACTATCCCATTATATATAATGGGACTTGAGCATTCCCCTTCTGCTTTCTGGTAACCATGGAGGGTACTGGAACCAAACCTCAGTGGGTACCAAGGATCCACTGGAATTAGGTTCTGTGTGGAAGACCCAGAAAATGTAGGGGATGGAGCTGACAACCACAATCTATCCACCTACCAAGGACTCAGTTTATGAAATGGTATGTTCTCCAACTCAGTCTATGATTTTGCCTTCTCATTTTACATTTTATCCACACTGGCTGTTGTTACTGTGTTTATTATGTAGGTTAATTTTGTTGTAAATAGAATTTAACAAAACCAACAACCTAACTGTTCTGCTTCCCAGTTTAAAAATCCACAATATCCTTTTTGGTCATGTGAATAAGGCTTCTAACAAACAAGATGATTTGGGATATTGGGAAGAACAGCATGTGTAGGATTCAGGAATAAATGGTAGAATGCAGGCTTTGCCTATGTAGGGGCTCAGCTAACAGCTCTCTCCTTCTCAAGGCAGAAGGGCTGTGAAATGCCACTGTGAAACTATGATGGATTGCTGCCAGTTGGGGTAGACACAGTTGGGTTAGAGGGATGAATGGTCTGATTTAATATAAAGAACAAGTTGAAGTTTGAAAAAATCAGAATGCAGGTGAAATTGAACTGGACAGAAGTTGCATATCCAGTTATAAAGGTAACAGGGAAAGGGCTCCCTCTTGCCTGAAATCCCTGCACACCTTTTACTGATTGGAATAGCAATAAGACTTCATAAACCAAGTGTGTGCCCCACTACAAGGCAACCTCAGAGGTTCCTGAATTTTATTAAGTGTCAGCTACATTGAAAGTGATGCTAGGGGCAATATTTCAAAGAATGATCAAGGAAATGCCTTGAGGGAGAGTGTTAAGATGTGTTTTTCTCTCTCAATCTCTCTTTTCAAAAAAAAAAGGAGAGAGAGAGAGAGAGAGAGCAGCAGTGACTTAATATTTTAAAATAGGACTGGAAACTGACAGCAAACACTTGGGACCAACCCTAGCAGACAGAAAAGAAATAAGATGACCTAATAATTCTCCTTCCCCATTGATTAAACAATACATATTCTAGGACAGTGTACTCCTAAGATTATTTGATAATTGGGACACCCGCACAGGAGTCTTCCTTCCATATCTACAACAGTCTTTTTCAATTCAGTGCATACATTGTACTTTTTAAAATAAGCATCATTTAGACAGTGTTATCACTTGGTAGAGATGTGATATCCCACAACCTTTTAAAAATAAGGTGTCTTGCACCTGATATTTCTGGAATTGTGGGAAAGGGTGAGGGCTAGGGGTGAGTCGGAAAAGAAATGCTGCTGTATTTGACAATATTAACACATAATGCAAATAAGAGGGAACAAATAGGGAAAAACATATTTTATGCCCACAGCCTTGTGGGAATTTTTAATTTAGAACTAACAACTTTACAATAGCTAATTAGGGACACATTTAGAAGCTGTGTCATAAGGAATCTGTAAAGTAACTGTAGAATTGAATTGCAGGCTTCTCTCTAGAGAAATGAGCTGTTGGAATAATTTCTTTCTCATTCATATGGGGACAACCCAAAATATTGGCAGTTATGTTTCCACTCTTGACTTCTCCAATTCCATGAGTAAGCCGCACTGTAGAGAGATGCACAACAGCCAACCTGCACTTAAACTCCTAAGGCAGATCTGGGCACTGTAGCAAATGAAGCGCTGGAGATCCATAGTCAATGCTGTGTTCTCCAGTGTCTCTATACATGTCTTCCCCCAAGGGTAGTTTTGATCCCATCAGTCAAAGCCTTACCATTCCCCAGCCTCTGTTGTTGTGGGAGATCTACTGTTGTCCTCAGCCTACAGTGGCCCAGATTTTGAGTTCCACATGCAACTGGGAAGGTTAGGGATGAAGAGATAGAAGGAAATGAGATCCTATGAGGCAGATAAGGCATGTATCCCTATTATGGAACATTTAAGGGTATTAAACCCTTGCTGGTGAGAAACCCAGAAACTTAATCTTAATTCCATTTATACCAGACTACCCAGATAATATGAAAACTACTATCATTTTCTTTATTTATGGGTCATGGTAAAGATGAAAAAGAATCCCATAAAAAGGGACACATTCTTTCTGTAACATTTACTGATCAAAATATCAAATCAAATGGGGCAATGCAAACACACTAGTCTTTTTAATGATACCCAAACACCATATGACTAAAATTAATACTATTTACCTCTCCCTAGGGAACCACTGCAGTTCAGTGAAAGATGTTCACAAGGATTCTCTCATAGAATTCTTTAGAAACTACGATTCCCAAAATTTTTTGGGGGGAGAAAGGGGAGGTAACCATGGCAAGCAATGTTAGGGCTTGAGGTTTAAGGGGTCCTTGGCAGAGTGCCCTCTGAAAGGCTGCTTATACTAGTGGAGAGAAACACTGCAATTGGTATTGGTTGGTTGGGCTTTATTCACCATTTTATTTTTTTACAGTCTCCTGAAATGATACTATAATAGGGATCATGTAGAAACTTTTGTGGCTCAAACCTAGTTAACCCAGGGCAGATATCAGCACAATTATGGATTCATTTAGAAGGATAGCCCCCTTGCTAGGTGTTGATGCTCAGCTAGAGACACCTGAAGCATGATGAAAATCATTTGCAAAATATCAGCTGGAGCAAAGTAGCAAGTAATAAGAGAAACATTAGAATGCAATATTTTTCATTATGCCTCTCTATATGGCCATATTATGCTTGGACTTTTAGCACTTGCATTTTGTGAAGCCCTTGCCAGAAGCAAGATCTTTTCTATACAAGGCCCCATGTGACTTCCCATTATTTTTTCTGTCATTAACAGAACCCTTCTCCAAAGTCTTCACAAGAGGTTTACAAGACAAAAAAGGACAGATAACAAAGACAAGAAGATTGTCATGCAGAGAACTGAAGCAAGCAAGTTATACTGGGGAGGACATCCATTCCTCTGGATACACCGTGATAGACTAAAGACTGGTGATGGCCAAATACAATCCCCGCATTGCAGAAAGAAATGCAAGGAACAGCAGCAGCTAAAAGTTACCAAGGAAGTGGAAAAATAAACTAAATCACCCTTAACTTCAGTCTTTGGTTTGGATCCACTTTTTCTGTAGTTAAAAACATTGACTGTTGTTGGGTTCAGTAGCAAAGAATATAAGGACTGTTCTGCTTGCCTGCTGGCATAGTCAGTACTGTGTTGACCAAAGTACCTCTTCAGGCTATTAAAAGTGGCTTGTATCCCCATCATGAGAATGGAAAAGAGCCTCAGATCACACACTCTCCATATCTGCGATGGCACATAGAAAGTAATGTATGAACCAATATGTATCCATGCAGACGTTTTTTATTTTCAAGGGGCGGAATGAAGCAACTATAAAGGCCTTCACTGCCAACACCCCAAATCAGAGGCATGAAACAATTGAGGGGCTGGTAGATATATAGCCACATGAACTGAGGTCCCTGAGACGATGTGCGGTGAAAACAAGTAAACAAGGTAAGAACTAAATAGAATAGGAACACAATTTCCCCCCCTCAGTTGTGGGAACACAAAATGAGACTCAGACAATTGCCATAAAATTAAACACCAACTCTACACAATTACTACTGTGGATACAAATGAGAGACCAGTTTTGTGAACATTTGTTAGAAATGCAGTTGTCTAATGTTCCTTTCATGTCTATATACATTACTACCTACATAGCCTACTTCATGCATCTGACAAAGAAAGTTTCTGATTACCAGTTAATCCTTAAACAATATTTCAGGTAGTATCAGGGCCAGCAACCGTAACTACATGGAACTAGCCAAACTAGACATTGACTGAAATTGTAATTAATTGAAAATGGAAGAGCAATCTGGAATCCAGCTCACAGAAAGATAGGACTTATCTCTTCCCTCGCTTCCCTAATTAGCAATCTATGGCTGTGATGCTTAAAAATGTCACTGTAGGCGCGAACTACTTTCGTTGGGCTAAAACAGTGGTTCCCAACCATTGGTCTTCCAGATGTTTTGGACTTCAGCTCCCATAATTTCTGACTGTTGGCCAAGTTGGCTAGGGCTTCTGGGATCTGAAGTCCAAAACATGTGCAATGACCTTTGGTCAAAAGCAATAAAATTTGAATTTGAAATTTGAAGTCCAAAACAAATGGAGGGCCAAATGTTGGAAACCACTGGTCTAAAACTTAATCACATTGCAGAGAGAAGAGATAATGCATATTCTAAGCCCCATGAAAGATTCAGGCCCTTGTCTAAAATTAATCAATGCCGGTCAATGACCGAATAAACTTTTACAACTACAATAAATGAAAACAATATATATAATCAACTGATACATATCTAGGGAATGTCTAGTTTAGCCCAGTTTCATTTGGGATACTACTTTTTTGAGCTAAAGAAAAGAGAGGCCAAGAGGTCATAAAATGCATACTAGAGGTGGCCCTCCATATTTGCTAGGATTAGGGGCACAGGACTCCCTTGAAAGAGGAAAAACTCCAAATAAAAAAACATTATTTTTTTTATCTGAGAGTCTCTAGGTCTTGTGGTGCACCTCTGTGGTCAACATCTACTGGAAGCTGACCACAGAGTTGTGCTGGAGGATTTACAAATACCTAGAGGTGTTTTCTCTAGGAATCTCTAGATCTTCCAGCATAACACTATGATTAACATCCAGAAGAGTCATGCTGAAGAAGCTAGAGATTACTACAGAGAAAATACTGATCAAATCTGCAAAAAATCAAATCCATAAAATTCAAGGCCATAAATGTGGAGGGCTGCCTGTACCTAGAATGCAGTGCACAGGGAGACAATGCGTATCTCTTCCCTCTCTTGCCAAATTAATCCACAGGATGTAATGTGTAGTTTAGCTCTGGTGGTGGAAAGGTATAAAGCAAGGGCTCTCTGGGCCTTTTGGAGTCCTGGGGACCATATTGAGTGTAAAATATGGTCATGCCTAGATAGCCTTATGTCAAATACAGTCAGCCCTTTGTATCCACTGGTTTTTTTTATCTAAGGATTCAAGCATCCATGGTTTGAAAATATTTTTAAAATATATAAATTCCCTAAATCAAACCTTGATTTTGCCATTTTATTTAAGGGGCACCATTTTACTATTTTACTGGGACTTGAGCATGCACAGCTTTTGATATCCATGGGGGATCCTGGAACCAAACACCAGCGGATATCAAGGGCCCATTGTACACCAGTAAATCTCTAAGACAATATCACAGCTTATCTGAAAAATGTTACTAAGGACTAATATAGGTAGCCTCCCGGAATGTATTTGTGAAACAAAACCTATACTTCATTGTTTAAGGCCTAGTAACAAGAGGAAATTGGACTCTGGCATATTGTAGAATAGTTTTCCAGATATGGTAGAGGCCCATTGTAAACCCATTATCTGAAATGTCTCCCACTACGTATCAGGGATTAATTCATAACAGTTGCTGCCTCTGTTTTCTTAATCTTGGAAGCACAGTGAGAATTAAAAACTAGTGAGATGTCTGACATGAGCAGATGAGATGATCTCTGCATGGTCTCATTGGGATATGGAAAGGTGTGCTAGAGACCTTTGCTTGTAGACCTCTGTTTTAACAGTTTTGAATAGATGCATGTCCTTTTCATTCATGTCTAGGCAACGATGCAATATGGATTGTTTTAGGACATTTTAACTTGTGTGCTGGGCTTATAGGTTTTGATTTAGTACTGTAAGATGGTGCCACAAAGTGTGGCCTATGGACTACATGTAGCCCTTGTGGTCCCTTAAGTGTGGCTGTTGAAGCTCACTAAAGCTCCTTAGTCGCACCACCATGTGTTAAAAAAGTTTCAAGCAATACCCTTCACCCAGGCTACTCAACATCCCTTTTAAACACAGAGATTTTTGCTCATTCCAAAGCCTTCCTCTGATACCTCCAAAGCAAAAAAGGCTGAATATTGCCTAAATCAAAACTGGAACTGATATGACATAACTTTCAGTTGTGCTGAGTGTGCTGGTGCAGCCCACTGGGAGGGGGGCACATGGGCAAAAATTGGTTCCCACACTTTCTGCAGTTGCTCACCCCTGTCCTAGGACTTACTATTACACTATGGGAGCATGGGTTAATTCAAATTGGTTGTATTATGTGTGGTGGTGGTGTTATCTCCTTCTGCATTGCATAATGTAACTTAGTATTT